>NW_024070213.1:107675470-107817854 GCF_014754425.2 Oryx dammah | reverse complement strand
AAGCAGGGGAAGTCCCTGTCTGATAACTATCTGCAAACATCTCTTCCTACTCCTCCTCTCTGCTATGTTATAGGACAAGGACCATGTTGACAACAAGGCCTTGGACACAGTGCCCTGTGCAACCAAGTCAGTGGTGCTCAGAAGCAGTTCAAGAGCAATAAATCTTTTTCAAAGAGTAGGATTGGGCGTTTGCTGGTAAGAAAAACAAAACGATTAGAAAGAAAGATTTGGGGGGAACTAGTGTTATTCTAGGGCCCCTCCCCAAAATCCTTTATCCCTCAACGTGCTTTCTGCTAGGAGGATTGCTTTTTTTTAGTTGCAGCTCAAGAACCACATTTTTCCTATACTACCCCCCTGACTTGGGAATTAATTCTACATGTGGTCCCTTCCAGATCCTGTTCTGTCTTCCACTGGTCATGGCAAGTTTCTAACCCTCCTGGAAACCAAAATCACTAGTTTCTTTTTTTTTTTCTTAACTATTAAGACTCAGGTCCCACTTCAGACTAATTGAATCTAGTACGAAACCAGAACTGAGAACAAGGGTATCACTGGATAATACTCAGTTGTTGCCACTAAAGCTCAAGAACTGTTGAGGAAGGCCTGTAGCAACAAACTAAAATTCCACCCCACCATGGTCCATGTCCTGAGAACTCACAGATGTAGGAAACAGAAGCCTTTATGCAGGATTGTTGCATTCAGTCTCTCAGTCATGTCCAACTCCTTGTGACCCCATGGACTGGAGCATACCAGGCTTCCCTGTCCTTCACTATCTCCAGAGTTTGCTCAAACTTAGGTCCATTGGGTCAAGGATGCCATCCAACCATCTCGTCCTCTGTCACCTCATTCTCCTCCTGCTCTCAGTCTTTCCCTGAGTTGGATTTTCGCATCAGGTGGCCAAAGTATTGGAGCTTCAACATCAGCCCTTCCAGCAAATATTCAGGGTTGATTACCTTTAGGATGGACTGGTTTGATCTCCTTGTGGTCCAAGGGGACTCTCAAGAGGACTCTCAAGAGTCTTCTCCAGCACCACAATTCGAAAGCATTGGAGATAGCCAACATGCCAGCAGACCCACTTCTTTGATGAAATAGAATGGGAGAGAGACCGGGGGTACCTCTTGGGAGGAATGCGTTCTGTAGAGTGGCAACCATCCCTTCCATTGCCCCTCACTGTTTAGAAACTTAGTATTCAATCTGAGCTCCCCACACAATAAGATTGAGGCTGAAATGTCACTTCCCACCACGACTGCTAAGTAGAACACTGGAGAAGGGCTATGGTCTGGCAGTTGGCAAATCGTTGTTCTGGCACAACATCTGAGCCTTGCAAGAGTGGAAAGGGGAGCAAAAGAGATGCTGACGCTGACAGGCAGCGCAAGATGATGGGCTGCGTTGGGCTCTTTGGAGCAGCAAGAAGACAAGGACTCCACTGGGCTCTGATAGACTTCACAGGTGACTGGGCTTTGGCCATCATGCTTTCCCACACAGCTATGTGTACCATGGTCTAAAGGGGAACCAGCACCTGAGCGAGATCTCCACCTGGAGCCTGGCCAGGGAAACTGCAGAACCCACTGAAGAGCCAGCACATGCACCCCACCAGAGAAACTGCGTTCTGCCTCCTTCCACACAGATTCGAGCAAAGGGCAGTCAGCGTTGGCCAGAAAGGTGCCACAGCCTACAGCGAAGAGAGCTGAGTCCAGACCTCCTGTGGAAGCAGACTGCTAAGAGGAGCCATTGCCATCTTCTGCTCCTCCATCAGAGGGGGCAAGCAGAGCAAAGAGCACTGGGGTGTGGGGGCACAAAGACTCCATCCCGCCCTCAGCATCTAAGATGACTGGTTCCTCTAGCAATGTGGGCAACAGAGAGAAGACGGCCTTTGAAGAGAAAATTATTTTTAAAGTAAAAATAATTTAGTGTTTAAAACGAACATGACTGAATCTTAAAATTTCAGTGACCCTGTTTCAATAAACTGGGAGTAACACAAGTCATGGCATTGGGCTGAAATATCATTAAAAAGCACTTACAATATAATAGCATATAATATTATATATCAACTATACTTCTATTAGAATTAATTTTTTAAATATATTTTTAGAAAAATTTTAATAAATGTTTGCTGAATTGTAAATTTAAAAAAAGGCACTTATAATCCTGAAGAGATACCATTAAAAGCACTTACAACCCAGAAGAAGAGTTTTGACAGAACACAGTAGCAATTATGGCAAAGATAAAGACCCTTTCATGTTTATTCTCTCGCTCAAGGAAAGATTCTCACAAAACTGGTTACACATGTTCATGTTTGCACTCCTTGAATGTGAGGGGCAGTGTTCCTACCCTAAGTAACACATTCATGTTTCCAAGGAGATGTTTATGGGGACAAAAGTGAAGCAGGGTGGTAGGGTGAGGTGGCTGCCGTGTTTGAAGGTAAACTTAAACTCTCAAGAGCCAGACATGCCTCAGGATGATAAATAATTTGAAACACGAGCCTCACATTAAGCAACCAACCAAATCACGTTCCCCATGTGAGATTCTTAATTTTTACAAAGGGGATTGAGTGCACAGTTCGATGGTCATTCTCATAATTATGTGAGTTAAGTGCAAGACATTAAACAAATTACCAACTAAAAAAGTTAGTGTGAACAGCAAGTCAGTGGGGCTCTGGTGAGAGTTCTGAGTCAAGCTCTTGCCATTTCCCCCTTCTTTCCTGTCATGAATGAAGGCAAGTTCCAGGATGGAGCAAACCCAGGAACAGTACTTACAGCTCAAACCAGGAAGACTGGTGGCTACAACACAATGTTGCCTCAGTTCCCTTACGAATTATGTTGGATACAACTAACGTGTCTGTGGTATAGGGCTGGCAGAAGAACCCGCCTGCCATGCCAGAGACAGGAGACCGGGGTTCGATCCCTGGGGCGAGAAGATCTCCTGAAGGAGGAAATGGCAACCCACCCCAGTATTCTTGCCTGGAGAATCACACAGACAGAAGAACCTGGCGGGCTAGGTCCACAGCGTTGCAGAGTCAGACACGAGTGAGCGAGTAAGAATATACAGACAGCATGTCTAGAGTCAGCTATACAGCCGCCACCACAGCCGCGCCCAGGGGTAACAGTTCCCAGGTCTAGAGAAGGGCTCCTGGAGGAGACTCTGGTTTCAGAGCCGGTTCCTTAGCTGAAGGTCATTTCGATATTAGGTGTTTTCGAAAGCCCCTCCCTCTCCCTCTGGGCCCAAACTTTCTTTCCCCGGGGCTGAAAAGTAGTGCCTGAAATTCTCAGCATTCCTGTCATTCCCCCAGGCCTGAGGCAGCTCTCTATAAACATTCCTGCCCACAGGCACCTGAGGAATTGGGCCACAGTTCATCTGGAGGAAGGTTGAAGGAAGCGCAGGGCAGCCAGAGTATTAGGGGGAGACAGCACACACACACACACACACACACACACACACAGACACACACACAGACACACACACACAGACACACACACACACACAGACACACACACACACAGACACACACACAGACACACAGACACACACACACACAGACACACACACACAGACACACACACACACACACACACACACACACACGCAGGGTGCCACAGAGGGAGTTTGGTCTAGGGGAGCCTTCGTACCACCTGGTTCCCGCTCAGCCTGGTTAGGGAAAGACTCGTGGGCCAGGGGAAGCTTCCGAGGCTGGAGGAGAACCCAGGGCCCTAGCACGAATCTTTAATCAGGATTTCCCCTAGTATCACGTGCTAGAACCCTGGGGAGAAACGTTTTTGCTGAGGCCCTAAGTGGATCTCGGGAGCCCGGTCACTACAGCCTCAGAGATGAGCTCCACTGGCAAGAACCCTCCCGCTTTCCGCCTTCCCCCCGGCCCCCTTTCCCACACACCCGCTGGGAGTTTCCCAGGCTAAACTTTCCGGAGAAACTGCAGGAGTCCTGCGGCTGACTCGCCTAGGCCTCAGACGCACCACTGGGGGGCAGTGTCGTCACTAATCCGGTAAGCGTTCCGGGTCTTCTCTGGCGACAGGGTTCGGGCCGGCCGGGCCGCACATCCTGTGACAGGATGTTTCAGAACTTTTCCTTCCACTCATTGTAAATAAACAACCTCGGGGTGGATCCATCCAGATGCACTTCACAGCGCAGCATGAACTGCCCGGGCCAAAGTTTCCGGGCTATCTGTAACCATCTTGCTGAGCCACGTGGTACAGGTCAGAAGCTGGAGCTTTCAACTTGCAAGTTGGTCCTCCTGAATTTCTGCCTGCATTCCGGAATTCCTCTGCCCTCAGGAGCAAAAGGAATTTTCAAAGGAATGAACGGTTAAACAATCGTGCATAGCCTTTTTTGTACAAAACTCTGCTCTCCGTGTTCAAGTTGCAAGAGATCAGCTTGCTCAAAAGCGAGGCTGGTCAGAAGCGATTTAGTGGATTAGTCATGTGTGCAAACAAGGGGACGGGCTGGGGGGTGTGGGGGAGGGACGGACATGCTTCTGCTGGAGACTCTGGGAGTGTGAGCTGGAGCCCAGTAGATTCCGTCCTATTAGTGTGCCAAGAAAAGCAAAGTTGCTGGAAGCTTTGGGCTTCTTTGGCAAAATTTCCCTTCCTGTGAGTTCCCCTGGTGCTCTGAGGCCCAGGGGACAGCCTCCTATTTGACTCCTGAGATTAGTATTTGAAGAAACCATGCAAAGGAACCCACTGACTGAAGGTCTTGGAGGAAGTGATACATCAGGGAGGAATGGAGGTACCAGGTTAGGGCTGGGGCCTGGGCCTGGATATCGCTGCCCCAACACTGGTGCTGTACTTCTGGAAACAGCCAACACCTACTAACATCCAGCTCATCTTCAGTCTGTCAGCAGAGGCAGATAAGGTGAAGAAGTATTTGCAGCCAGAGGGATAGCTGGAATTTTCCTACAATGCTGAAATACCATCCAGAGTTCAAGTGGGCCATATTTGGACAGAGGTTGCTGTTTGGTTTCTCTTTTGTGTTTTCGCTGCCATATAATAACATTAACACTCTTTAAACAAGGTCAGTATTATTTACCTAAGACTTTCCCAAAGGTCTCCTCTTTTCCCATTCTCTTCCCTCAAAAGATCATGAGTCCATGCTGTGCTTTTGAAGGGGAAAATAAAATACAGGAAAAGTGTACTGACATGAGTCGGGTGGGGACTTGTAACTCTGGGAATCCACGTGTACTGACGGGAAGACAGAAGCTGAAAACTACTCCCAAAATTTAAAAGTATTTGAAGAGGAAGCTCCCAGGGTTGGGCCCTGTTTCACAGCAGGTGAAGAGAGAAAAAAGTACAGAGAAACAAAGAGGAGAAGATGCTATGGAGGATGACTCCCGATGGAGCAAGACCTGCCTAGGCAGAATGCTGACAGAGGGTGGAGACCCAGTTCAACAGTGTTGCAGGTGGCCCCTGCAGCCCTCACACCCACTCACCCCAGGAACATTTCCAAGAAGGCACCATGGCCATTGCTTTAACAGGCACTTTCCTTACAGGACATCGCCAGCTCCAGGAAATGAGGGAAGAAGCACCTCTTTGCTTCCAGCTCACCTTTACAAATCCAAGAGTTGAGGACATGTTAAAACAGAGAGCTTGGAAAGGATAAACAGTAGATGAGATCCCAGCTATAACTTGGCTAAATAGAGTGGTTTCAGAACATGACAACCAAGCTGCCATCTGTATTATGTGGAATGTATACTCAATGTGGTCTGTTTCCAGGAAAGGAACTTTTGTTCTTTTTCTTCTCCAGTTTCGCTTGCAATGAATGGGTTTCTCATTAGGCAATGTTCACTTGCCCTCAGAAAATGTGTTTGGAATAGAAAGACTCCCTGGAATCACAGATTAAAATGCAGCAGAGCTGAGCCGAGCATGTTCTTCCCCATTCTGAGCTGCTGAAATGAGCACTCATGCCGTTCTCCATGTGGGGAGTTTCTCAGGTAAGACGATTAAAGCCATGGAGTCAGCTACTTAGTGAGGTTATCAAAATCCTACAGCACCCTCCTAAAAACTGTGTGCACTTGCAGCCAGCACATCTTTTTCCATTCCAGTGCCTATCTTTCCTGGATTTATAGACACAAAGCAAATAGCTAAGCTTCGGGTCTTCTCACCTATTTTGCAGATATTAATTGGACAGCTACTCACTGTGTTAGGCATTGGAGTACAATAATGAGTAAGATCTAGCCTAGTCTTTGCCTTCACAGTGTTTAGTCATGAGAGAGACAAGCCAGTGAAAAGTCAATTCTAACTCAATACCCACAAAGGTGGCTGTAAACTTCTAAAACAAAACAAAAGGAAAGAAAAATAAATAAATAACAAATGATAGTTAAGGATGTGGAGAAATTAGAATGCTCATACATTGCCAGCAGGAATTTTAACACGGTATTGCTGCTGTGGAAAACAAGAGTTACCATACGGGCTTCCCAGGTGGTGCTTCTGGGAAACACCTGCAGGAGACAGAATAAGAGACACGGGTTAGGTCCCTGGATCGGGAAGATCCCCTGGAGGAGGGTATGGCAACCCACTTCAGTATTCTTGCCTGGAGAATCCCATGGACAGAGTCTGGGGGACTGCCGTCCATGGGGTCGCAGAGTCGGACATGACTGATGTGACTGAGCACGCAAAACATACAATCCAGCAATTTCACGCCTATGTACACATCCAAGAAAACTAGAAACATGATCAGACAAAAACCTGTACACAGATATGCAGAGAAGCATTGTTAACAATGACCAAAAACAGAACATAATGCAAACGTTCACTGACTGATGAAGGAATAAACAAATGTCACTTTTCCATACAATGGAATAATGTCCGGCCCCAGAAAGGAATGCAGTGCTGTTTACATGCTACATGGATGAACCCTGAACACATTATGCTCAATGGAAGAAGCCAGACACCAAAGGAGAAATATTATGAGATTTCATTTACATGAAAAGCCTAGAAGAGACAAATCCAGAAGACACAGACATTAAACTAGTGCTTGCCAGTGCATGGGGTCATAGGGGAGTGAGGAGGGGCTTGATAGGTGTGGGGCTTTTCCTGGGGTGATGAAAATGTTCTGAAATTAGATAGTGCTGATGATTCCATCTGAACTGTATACACTTTAAAAGGGTGAGCTTTATGGAATGTGGCAAATCTCAGTAAGATGAAGTATTTATAAGGTAGTCTGATGAGTGCTTTCTGAAAGAAGGGACTTTTAAGCAGAGACCATAAAAGACAAGTAGGAGGAAGAGGGACAGAGAAGGAAGAATGAGCATCGCTCTAGGACCAGCAGAGCAGCCGGATGCTGAGGGGGAACACTGAACTGTCCTGTGAGCTAATGCAACGCTTGTGGTGGGCAGCAGAGAGAAGCGAGGTCTGGGGTTGGAGGGGCTAACTGGCCAGGCTGAGGAATCTGGACTTTATCGAGAGTCCAGAGAGGCTGTGAGATTAGTGAGAAGGTTATTTCTCTGAAATAACTCAGAACTGACCATATAGGGAGAACTGGAAGGTACGCTGGGTGGGGCCGGGAAGCGAGGCCTTCTCCTGAAGAGGCGGTGCAGAGGCTGCCTGCAGGCCTCCTGGTCAGTCCTACCCCGCTTCCTGTCGCTGGGCCTTCCCTTTTCAGAGCTCCAGGACCAGAGAGCCTGTCTGCTTTGGAAACACAGTCTGCTCTTTATTGGCTATGGAGCTGGAGGCAGGGGCACTGAGTTCAAATTCCTGCTCTGACATTTTCAAGCTACCTGATCCTCAGTAAGTCATCTCATCTCTGAGCTCAGTTTCCTTAAATGTGGAAGGAGGAAGAAAGTACGTATCTCACAGTTTTTATTTAAAACTCTATATAACTGTGAATTTCCCTGGTGGCTCAAGAGAATCTGCCTGCCAATGCAGAAGACATGAGTTCAATCCCTGGGTCAGGATGATCCTCAGAGTAGGAAATGGCAACCCACTCCAGTATGCTTGCTTGGAAAATCCCAGGGACAGAGGGGCCTGGCGCTCTACAGCCCATGGGGTTACAAAAGGCCACGACTTAGCCACTAAACAACAACATAAATAACTATATATATTTAAAAAGCCTTGTACTGGGCCTGCTCTGTAATGGATGTTCAATAAACTTGTTTTCTGGACATTTCAAGCCCTTGTAAGATTGTAACTGTGGTTTTAGTCAAAGTCATAATTCTTCAATGCAACAGTTGAGTCAAAAGGGTAAATAAAAGCCTGCCTTTGGCCTTCTGCTGTCAATATATTAGTGAACAAGGAAACACTTCCACTATCCTAGAAATAGGTGTTTACCGAGATGACAAAGATAAGTCATTTGCATCCAGGTTCTTTAAATACCATTTCAAAATCAAATGTATTTAAATTAATTCCTAAAAAGAAAGATCTGAGAGCTCCTCAGACAGGTCATGGAACTGGACTTGTTTACGCTCTAGCAGGAAGGCCAAAGTTCCAGGTGAGATGCCCTTTTCAGGAGCTCAGCATAACTCCAGGGCAGCAGACCATATAAATAGTTGGAGGAACTGAACAAATGGAATGTCGTCTGGAATGATAATGTGAAAAGAGAAAAACAGTCACGATTTAATTTAAAGAAGCTCATTTAGCAATAAACTACCTAGACCTCTGGAGGTACAAGTGAAGGGAACACATTTAAAAAAACAGAGGAGGATAGAAAGTGTCAAAATATGTTTTAAAACCTTATTAAGGAGCTTACTGTTATCAACACTGAAACCAAAGTCTTTACTCTTCTCCTTTGCCAGGTTGCAGGTCCTAGTCACAGAATAAAATTTTAATGCTGATGTCATCTAGTAAACAGTCCTCCAGACCTTTAAAAACTCTCTCTCTCACACACACACACAATGTACCTTTCATGTATCTGAAATGTTTCCCCCTCATCCTCCTCCATGTGGAAAATGCATCGCCAAGGAAATGCCCACCTGCCTAAGAGCTTTCTCTCTTCTTTGATCACTGCAGTGGGTTGCAGAGAGCACACGGTGGCAGGAGCACCCTAGAAATGCTCCTGGGCATTATGGAGCTGCAGCAGCAGCCCATGCATTTTCACAAAAATCAGAGAGGCTTCTCCCGGCACTGTTAGAGGCTGGATTTGTGGACACAGCCGGGGAAGGAGAGGGGGGCGAAGGGAGAGTGGCGCTGGCACACACACGTGCGACGGGGAGCCCGGTGTGGACACCCCGGGGGCGCTCCAGGGGGAGCGGGAGACACGTACCCTTGCAGCTGATGCACGCTGTGGTATGGCAGAAACCAATACAGCACTGTAAAGCGACCATCCTTCAACTAAAAATAAATAAAGATAATAAGAGATTTTTCCATTGTAAGAACAAATTTGCTCAAAGTTTGGAAAATATGACTATGAAAAAAGAGAATTCTGTCACCCAGAGATAAGGACAGATGTTTAATTCTTCTTCCTGCCATGGTGAGTAGTTGTGATTAGACTAGATGTGCTCTTTTAAACGCTGGCAAAGTGAGCATTTTAAAATCTTTGTATCCCTTCATATTTTATAAACCCTTTAAAGAGATCATTTATTAGAATGCAGCTTATTTAATCTAACCATTTCAACAGTTACTTTAAGTAAAATATTATCAGCAGTGCCTGAGGGAGTAGGTTTACATTTCTAAGCTGTAAAAACAAAAAAGCTAGTTATCAGGGAATATCAGAACTGAAATGGTAACCATCTCTTCTTTCCTAAAACAGAAAATGAAATCATGGTATCCTTTCTGTTGGAACAGCATTCGTGCTGAGACCTTTGTACTCCAGTAAAAACAGTACAGAATATTTCTTTAGCTGGCCTGTATGTACTTGGGTCTTTGTTTTCTTATTTTAAAACCTGTATCAATAGTGCATAATATGTATTTTACAAGTGTATGTATGATGGTGAAAATCACTCAGTTGTGTCCAACTCACTGTGACCCTGTATAGCCATGAAATTCTCCAGGCCAGAATACTGGAGTGGGTAGCTGTTCCCTTCTCCAAGGGATCTTCCCAACCCAGGGATCGAACCCAGGTCTCCCACATCGCAGGTGGATTTTTTGCCAGCTGAGGCATCAGGGAAGCAAGCCCACGTATTTTACAAGTGAATGTATAATTGTATATATGTACATAATTTTATATATATACAAAATATTACCTAACAATATATTTTTTAAAATACTTAAAGTGTTGCTGAAGCAGCCAAAAATCCTTTATACTTTTAGAAAATTGTCACTAACTATATCTGCTCCTGGAAAACTAACCAAAGCCATAATTTATTTGCTGCTTTGGAATTATTACTCTGAGTTCTTAAAAGAACTGCACAAAACCATTTGGTCTAGCTGCCTGCTTTAGACAAAAGAAAAATCATTATTATTTCCCTCTACTCAGGTAAGTGAAGCCTTCAACAACAGCAGACAACCAAGTGGGAGACAGGGTACTTAGAATGCTGCAGGAAGCACGGGAAACATTTCACATCATCTCCCCATGTTTCATTAAAATGAAGTGAAGTGAAGTCGCTCAGTCATGTCCGACTCTTTGCGACCCCATGGACTGTAGCCTATCAGGCTCCTTTGTCCATGGGATTTTCCAGGCAAGAGTGCTGGAGTGGATTGCCATTTGCGACCCCATGGACTGTAGCCTATCAGGCTCCTTTGTCCATGGGATTTTCCAGGCAAGAGTGCTGGAGTGGACTGCCATTTCCTTCTCCAGGGGATCTTCCTGACCCAGGAATCGAACCCGGGTCTCCTGCATTGCAGGCAGACACTTTACCATCTGAACCTCCAAGGAAGGTGGTATGTTTCATTAATGTCATCCTTAATTCATCCCTTTGATCCACAGGTTAAATACGAAAAATTAAATAAATACTCTTATCCCTTTTAAAGTGAAAACTTAATTTGCTTTATTGAAGGAACAAAATATTGACTTCCATGGGAGGGGAAATTCAATTGTCAAGAACAAATATTACTACATTCCAGAAACTCCAATGGTAAATCTTCATTCTCTCCTTTATAAGAACTTATTAGGCAATCACATGAAACTTTCTTCAGGAAACAATCTCATTCAGATTTCCCTGGTGAGTAAGTGCTTAAGACTCCACACTCCCAATACAGGGGACCTGGGTTCAGTCCTTGGTCAGGGAACTAGATCCCGCATGACACTACCAAGAGTTTACATGCTACAACTAAGAATTCTCATGTCCCAAACAAAGATCCTACATGCCACCACTAAGACTCGGGACAGTCAAATAAATACATACTAAAACACATTTAACAACCCCATTCAGACTCCTGGCCCCAGTTAGAACTCCAGACTAAAGGGCTTCTCACTTAGTGGCTTTACTTTACTCCTTCCCACCAACCCTCTTCCCAGGTAGCTTTGAAGATGTTTCCCATTTTATTCAAATGCTCTCAGCAAGCCATGAAAGGGGATTTCCTGAACTCTGAGCACCAAGGTTAAGTCTTCAGTCATCCAATATATTGCAAGCTGGAAATGACTGAAGGGAGGTCAGTGCAAGAATTGAGAGCACTTTCTCAACATTTCTTTGCTTATGGACCGAATCAGAGGCTCAAGACTTGAGTCTGGATGATTTAACTAGTTACATTTTTTGCCTCCCTAGTAGCTGAGGTTTCCCAAAGATTGGGCTTTTCCATTTGTAGAGCCCTGAAGATTAAAAAGCATGAAATATATTAAGTAGCATGCCTTCTGTACAGAGTATCCATATTTTAAAAGCTGAGAGATTCTGGCTTGGGAAAACTAGAAAAGTAAACACCAGCTATGAAGACTGGAGAAGTTAGCCTTTCCATTGCTGAATCTTGTCCCCAAACGTTTAATAAAAATAATTTAGGTTTTGACCCTTGGAACTATTCCTTACAGAAACTGCTTATCGTTATACAAGAATAGTTCCCACTATTTTCTGTTTATTTGTTTTCCCTCTATTTCTATTCTTTCCCACATAGATTAAACCAAAATAAGATTAGCCAGACCTAATTTGATTCCAATCCAAGCCACACACCCTATGTATTTCATTCCAAATCAAGTTTAATTTACTAACTTCCTTGGGGCCCAACTGAATGACCTTCTGGAATTCTTGAAAGAGGTCACAGAGTAGTATTGCAGGCCAAAAAAAAAAAAAAGAATGTGAAAAACACAAACAAGCCTAGAAACAGACTGACCCAAACACATGACTTGGTTAAGATGTTTCTTGTGGAATTTCAATCTGAAAAGATTGTCTTTCAACAGAAGCAGGCAAGGAAGAAGCAGATGCATTTATGTACATTTACTCATCATTCATTCATTCACTCACTGCACAAATATTTATTGAGCACCTGTTATACAATTAGACCTCTACACTGATGGGCGTTACTACAGTAAAAGGGATTTTAGGAGACTATTTGCTTCTCTGGTGTCGAGGTCTGCACTAAAGTCCGTCTCCCCTCTGCCTTCAGCATTCCTTGTGTATGTTGTGAATTCTGTGAACATAAGCTTTACATTTTACCTGCTTCTATCTTTTGATAATTCAGAAGCTGAATTAACATCTTCCCTTTTAATTCTGGCAACCAGTAACTTTTGGATTCATCTCCAGGATTTTAGACATTAAGAAAAAAAAAATCTTTTGAAGTCAAGATTTACCTCTAACATAAAGTCGATTTCATTTGCTATCCATTTAAGAGCTAATATAACAGCCACCTATGGTTTTACACCAGTGATAAATCACTAACGTCGTCATGGCTCATCTCACAAACTTCCACTGTATTTTGAAACCTCAAAATCACTTTCATGAAACAGGAAACATATTATGATGTGGTGTATTTTGTAGATTAAGAAGTGGAGGCTAAAGAAGGGGAAATGACACATCCAAGCTCACTCAGTAGGTGGTGCATCCAAATCTTAAGACTATCTGAGCAGTGTGCTTTTCTACTTTTCCTCAATCTAAGTTGTTTAAAATGTAAACTTTTGGCTGTTTGTACTTAGGGAGTGGGATTCTGTTATGCTACAAACACATGATTCAGAAGATTCCTGCTTAGTCCTGAATCTTTGGCTTTGTTTAACAACATACCATCCAACTCATTTGAATTAAAAACAAAAAAATTAAACACATAACAGCAGACCATAGGTATATCAGTTCAGTCGCTCAGTCATGTCCGACTCTTTGCGACCCCATGAATTGCAGCACTCCAGGCCTCCCTGTCCATCACCAACTCCCGGAGTTCACTCAAACTCACGTCCATCGAGTCCGTGATGCCATCCAGCCATCTCATCCTCTGTCGTCCCCTTCGCCTCCTGCCCCTAATCCCTCCCAGCATCAGAGTCTTTTCCAATGAGTCAACTCTTCACATCAGGTGGCCAAAGTATTGGAGTTTCAGCTTTAGCATCAGTCCTTCCAAAGAACACCCAGGACTGATCTTTAGAATGGACTGGTTGGATCTCCTTGCAGTCCAAGGACTCTCAAGAGTCTTCTCCAACACCACAGTTCAAAAGCATCAATTCTTTGGCACAGTTTTCTTCACAGTCCAACTCTCACATCCATACATGACTACTGGAAAAACCACAGCCTTGACTAAATGGACCTTTGTTGGCAAAGTAATGTCTCTGCTTTTGAATATGCTATCTAGGTTGGTCATAACTTTTCTTCCAAGGAGTAAGCGTCTTTTAATTTCATGGCTGCAATCACCATCTGCAGTATCAGAGTTCCATAAATAGAACAAACATGCTCCTATTTAGAGTATGTCATTTTGGTGAACAGGAAATCAGGAAAACTATTTTAGTTTCCATTTCAGCATTATTCAGCTAATTAATCCTCTGAGTCAAGCTCTGTGACACAGTTTTACACACTATGAAATGTGTATAAAAAGTGTTCTTTAAATTTTATATGAAAAACAAAATCATTAATTCTAAAATATTTTCTATGGTACCTAGTGCTACTGTTACACAAATTCTGAAGAGCGAGAGAAAAAAGCCCATTACCAGTTTCAGCTCAGCAATATCTTAGGTGAGAAGGTACACTGTTTCGAGGTTTCTTATATAGTATCTAGAATATCATAATCATAATCGGTGAATTCTTTAAATTCCTCTTGAAGACATCCCTTTGGACCATGAACCCAAAATTATGTAGGCATTTTCCCTATTATACTATTAGACTGATGGCTTTGCACAAGCTACACAGTAACTTAGCAGCAGGATCAAAGGACAAAATCCCTGATCAATATCCTAACTGTGCCAGGATCAATAGGTCAGAGTTTACTAATAAGATAAAACTGTGACACCCTCTCTTACTATCAACAGAATGCTCCAAACCAAGCCTTATTTTTTTTTTTTTTCAGTTCCCATGCTTCTTTCTGTTTCTCTATTCATGCTTAACAAGCAAAGAAACAGATTAAAGCAAAGCTGTAAATGTGGAGCAAAGAATATGAATAATCTACAAACCAAAAAAACCTGACTAAACAAGAGTTAACTAAATGGATTTCTTTTCTACAGTTTAGAAAGTGAGTTTTCTGAAATCATATGATAAGTTCCAGGATTCAGCAGGCTACAATGGAAATCTGTATTAGAATTTTATTTTCATGAAAAAAAATTTCAGAGTCACAAAATTAAGGTAAGAAAACACGTAAGTTGGCCTACAGAAAGAGAAAGAAAAAATACCGGTCAGAACTCAGTCCAAGACAAAACTAAAAAGCCACAAAAATCTTTCAGAAAAAGTAATAAAGTCAAAGAAATTTATAAATGACTGAAGAGCTACTGAAAAATATAGACACCGTCCATAAGATTAGTAAGAAACGTGTGAAGTAGGTAGACAAAGCACATGTGGAAATAATACTAACAGTTCTGCATTTACCATGTATGAATAACACATATTTGACCTCAATTTTTAAAAAAAATCTTATTTAATTCCTTAAAAATGCTAGATCCTTAAGAAGTTTCACTAACCCTTCAAAGTAATCCATCTATCTAAATCCATATTACCGTATTATGTGTGCGTGCGTGCTAAGTCACTTCAGTCATATCTGACTCTTTGCAACTCTATACACTGTAGCCCACTAGGTTCCTCTGTCCTTGGGATTCTCCGGACAAGAATACTGGTGTGGTTGCTATGCCCTCCTCCAGGGGATCCTTCCAATTCAGGGAACCCGCATCTCCTACCTCTCCTGAACTGCAATCAGATTCTTTCCCGCTGAGCCACCAGGGAAGCCCATTACCTTTCATAACCCCCACCAATTTAAACTGAAGTTCCAAATATTTTTAGTTGAAGAGTCTCTCACTTGCTTTAATTTTTCTCATCAATATCATTCATGAAGGAAAAAACCATTCCTACTCTTTCTGAACTTAATTAAAATAGACGTTAAACTTTTGTTTTTATACTCCACAGATTTCTTATGACAATACACACGTTTAAGCTGAGCAGACTATTTTTCTACTTGAGTGATAATGCACATGTTAGGTGTAAGAATGGTCAAGCGTTAAGGTCCAAGATACTATCTGAGGAAAAAATACAACAAAAGGAATTATGCTGTGTGTACGATTTCAAATACATACATGTAACTAGAAAAAACAAAACACCCACATTCGGGTTAAGATTCTTTTTCTAGGTCAGAAGACAAACATTACTTTCAAACTTGTGCAATTCAGGAGGGGGGCGGGGAATGTTCTAGCCCTTTCGGTTGCCACTGTGGTGTTCTGCCTCAGTGACTTAATTTAAAAAAACCCCTAGTAGGACACCTGGAACTGCCCTCCTCTGCTCTGCCGCCTTATATTAACAGTCCACATATCCAAGTCAAGAGAAACTGCTTGTTGTGCTACAGGAGCAGGGCAGAGGACACACAGCCCCTTGCTCTGATACACTTCCTGTTTTCCGCTATCAGGACATGCCAGTCTCTAGTAATCAGGTGCACTGAAAACACAAGTAGAGCAAAGAAACGGACTCGTTGCCAGCCTTTCTGAATTCAAGCTGATTCACCGTGTTTAGTTTCCGTATCAGCTCGGTTAATGATACTCCTCTGGAATATATTTGTTCAGGAGTCCGGGCAGAGGTATTTCTTGGTAGAGAAACAGGCTCAGGTTGAGCCTGGGGATTGGAAAGGAAGAGAAAGCTAACTGAGAAATAATAGTCTGAGCTTCTCAAATAAACTAAATCAAGAAGCTCTTTCTTTCTAAAATATGTTTGCCTCCAAACAAGATTTCCTTCAGTGTTTCTTGAGTAGTCACAAATTTTCCAGGGGCTAAAGAGATCATGTTACATTTGTATCAACACAGTGCAACAGTCTTTTTTAGGACAGAGTTCTGAGTTGCTTCCATTGGACTTCTGAGTACAAATAGTCTCCCTAGCAAAACATATATAAGACCAGATGGCAGTTTTATTACTCATCAGAGCTTCCTGATTACTTTTTGCTTAATTTCAGGGAAGATAATCATTATAATCTCAATTTCTTCATTGGTAGAAATCACACTATAAAAGGTACTTTATTTTCATTCTTCTCCCATCAGTCATAAACAAGCACAGCATCACATTTTCATTTAACCTTCACAATGAGACAGCCAAGTTAGGCACTGGTTTGTCCTGGCAGCAGATGAGGAAATTATAAAGCAGTATGTCCGAGGTTACTCAGAGAGCAGTGGTATAGCCAGATTCTGAATTCAAGGAGGTGTTTCTTGAAGTGTGGTAGTCTCTCCAACCCTGCCTCAGAATCACCTGGAGTTCATAGGGACACTCACATGAGTCAGACTGTTCTCAAAATGCATACATATGGTTAAAGGATTAGACGGGAGGTGCACCAACTAGGAAGAGATTAATCCCTTAAAGGACTGAGAAGACATCTTTAGGAGCTAGAATACGAGGCAAGTTTGAAGGAATTGGGAAGGGAAGGTTGGTGTCAGTCATAGCCAGAGTTATTTAGCAAAATATACTCAACATCTGATGAACCACGGTTTCCCACCCAAGGGTTGCAGCTAAGTTTCTTCACCACCTAATGAAGTGCTGGCTTCCAAGTTCACATGTCACGTGCTAAGTTGCTTCAGTCATGTCCAACTCTGTGCCCCCATGGACTGTTGACTGCTAGGCTCCTCTGTCCATGGGATTTCCTAGGTGAGAATACTGTAGTGAGTTGCCATTTCCTTTTCCAAGGGATCTTCCCCACCCAGGAATGCAACCCGTGTCGCTTACCTTTGCTGCACTGGCAGGCAGGTTCTTTGCCACTAGTGTCCCCTGGGAAGGCTGGCTTCCAACTCAGACCTCCTCGAATTCAGAACCTAGCTATACCGCTACCCAAGTAACCTTGGACACATGAATTGAAATGCTCTCAAGAGATAAGGAGAAAAGTTAATTTCCATTCTCCCTCCACTCAAATGATTTTTATGATTTCCTCTATCTTATGATTTTATAGTAAGCTTCCCAGGTGGCTCAATGGTACAGAATCTGCCTGCCAAGAGGAGGCTGGGACTTGATCCCTGGATCGGGAAGATCCCCTGGAGAAGGAAATGGCAATCCACTCCACTATTCTTGCCTGAGAAATCCCATGGACAAAGGAGCCTGGTGGGCTGCAGTCCATGAGGTGGCCAAGTCGGACGTGACTTAGCAACTAAACAACAACATGGCTTTATAGTATTATTTGATCTCTGACCTTTCTCTAAACAGACCAGTGTTGCAGAATAATCTTATTAGTGGTCAGACACCTCCATTTTCAGGTACTAGAAAAGTATCTGATTGTTTTATCACCATGTGATCTCAAGGTAAAATACTCCTCTCAGTCTTATTTCCCCAACAACATGGAGATATTCACCTTTTCAAAGTTAGGAAGATGTTATAAACCTGTCTGAGACAAAATAAGAGAAACTTCTCAAGTATCCTGGGAAAGGGAAATAACTCTTACCAATTTAAATGACTTTAAGAGTGTTTTTAAAAATATAAGTATAAAAGGGAAAAGTGCTATCCTGAGTTTATAAGTGAATGAAGGATTTATCCTTGCAAAACTGGTTCTACTTCCCCTACATAGGTTCTTCCCCAAAGAAATAAATCTTTAGGCAAAAATCACAGGAAAAGGATAAAGTATTCTGACCACTCAATCACAAAAAAGTAAAAAAAAAGTAAATGGATGATGATTTCACCATAGGGGAAGGTTTCTCAACTAACTAGATACCAAAAGCTTATAAAGTACACTGTACTCAGTTCCACCTCAATTGCAGAGCTGTGAAAGAAAGAAAAACACAAGGAGAAGTAAGTTTTATTTAACCATGGTTGACTTTGGGAATTTTATGAGCTACAGGAATACAGATCCATATTTGGAAATCCATTATAAAATTAAGCACAGAAATGGTAAATAAGCACAAATGCTTCAGATGATCAGAATGTACTGGAAACTGTAGAATCCTGACCTCCACTGAGAACTTACTAGCATTGGCCATTAAGGATATGATTTGGAGACAAAAAAATTCATACAACAAATTAAATGAATGGAAGTATGAATTTATGCTCAAAATCCCTAATTTCTCAAAATTTGTCCTTCCTCAACATTAGACCTATCAGCATGATTTTTATGATGCTCACTATAGCCCAAGATATGTATTAAGGTTACTCTCTGTCAAAAGATAAGTGAATTTCAATTCTCATCTTCTGGAAAGTTCCAAAGGACATTCTAGGAAGCAGCCACCCTGTGTCAACATTCTCTTGGGGGCAACAGAGAAATAAATTCGTGTAGGCTAGGATTTGTCATTTCCTTCACTGTGATGTGCTGAGTACCCAGAATCAGAGATTAGCACAAAGTAATATACAGTGAATATTTGTGACCCAACGCAAGATGCAAAATACAAGAATTCTAGAACTTCCCTGGTGGTCCAGTGGTTAAGAATCTGCCTACCAAATGCAGGGGACATTGCTTCAATCCCTGGTTCGAGAAGATTCCACATGCTGTGAAGCAACTAAATCCATGTACCAACTACTGAGCCTGCACTTCTCTGCAACGAGAGAAGCTCCCGCACTGAGAAGGCCATGCACCACAAGCACCACAGCTGGTTTCCGTATTTTGGAAGAAAAGAGAGGGTCCTTCTTTCTGGATGGAGATATCGGCAGGAAGAGAAGAAAGGTTTTGTCAATGCCCATTATTAAGTGGTGCCCTAGGTTGACAGCTGCCAGCAACCAGGCGTTACTCTAAAGAGCAAGGACTCCTGGGGGCTCAGTCACAGGGCAACTTCACAACCTGCCTCTCGTCATCCTCCTCCTCACCACAACTGCCTCACAACAGCTGTGAAAACTTACTTGGCTTGCACTTCAGAACTGACCCTCATTCAGATGTGACTAGAGACGAAGTGTCTAGTGTCTATTGGGCCAAATTTAAATGGGGGGGGGTGTGTGTGTGTCACAATTTGGGTACCACTTTTATTATTATTTTATTAGCATACCTTATTATATAAGCTCTCTCTGATATTTCACATCCAACTCAATGAACATCTATACATTATTATACATCTATACATCTATTATTACTTTTGTGCTGCATTCTAATTTGAACACCATTTTAATGGGATTTAACTACCAAAAAACTTGATTTTTATAGTAATGTCCTGAGATGCTTAATAGACATGAATAGATTTAAATTTTTTTTCAAGTCAAGGTATCTAAGATCTGCTTACCACTTGCACGGAAAATGAATGAATGAGAAATTGCAAAGCAACAAGGAGCTTTCCATCATTTTAAAATTTTCCAGTAAAAGTGCCAGTTGGAAAATGTTTCAAAGTCCTTACAGCTTTTACAGTTAAGAGCTCTGCAAACGCTCTCTGGTTTTTATTTCATCTGATTATTTAGATGATTATCAAGGCTTTAATTTTCTACAAAAGAAAGGTAGCTCTTAATTCCAGGTCCTAAAAAGGAAATGCACAAGATGAGACTGGAACAACTAATGCCAGAAAAAAACAAGGAGGCTATCCATGATAAAAGACACAGAAGCCAACTTGGAAGGGGCACCCATGGCCAAATATGAGATAATCTGGGCATAATAAAAAACTGCAATGAATTAAACACTTCAACTACATAAAACAAATATATGACTTACCTTTGGAGGTTGCTTGGGATCTAGAGGGTCCATTACCGTAAAACTGGTAAATAAAGGAAAAGGATGTGATCTTAGCTTCCTTAGAGTCTAGGGAAACCAAGGAATTGATGGAAGAGTTTCTTTTTAAAGAATTCTAACTACTTACATAAATAGAATGAATCTGAAAATTATCACTGCAATACCTATCAAAGTTTGCTAAAACTATTACATAAAAGGTTGATATGAAAATTTTTTAAATAGAGAAATCAATCTAATAACATCTGAATCTGTTCATCTGTCTTAGCATCATTAAAAATGAGACAACCCAGACATTAAGTACCTTCTAATATGATTATTCAACAAAGTACACAGTACCTATAAAATTACTGCCCCAAAGGTATATATATTGAATTTAATAAAGTCCCTTACATCTAATCAACAATTTACAGATAACAGAGGGGATAGAGGGACAAGTTTAACAGCATCTTAAAGACAGAATCAGTCAAATCCAAAATGTCTACAAGACAAATGGTCTAATTTTAACCTGAAAAATGGTACAAAAGTGGGAGGTGTGTTTAATTTAGAGGTTAAAAAAGACTTAAGAGACATAGCAACCAAATGCAATGAATGACTTTCATTTGGATCTTTATTTGAATAAACAGTAAAAGAATGTTTTTTGAGGTATATGCAGAACTTTGAACATAAAGTATTATAGGATGCGACAGCCATGAAAATGGGCTTCTCTACTCTCCTACTGTAGGGTGGGTAATTAATTGACAGCTGCTGTGATCTGAATCTGCCACGGTGTTCAGCTAATACCCTGCTTCCTACTGACTACTCCCTGCCAACAAAGGAGCATAGCAGGAATACAAAGGCAAGGCCACTCCTGCAAGATGCAGGAGTTTACTCTTGATGAATGAACATCTTCGGCAGGAGGACTTTTTAAGACTTGCTAAAACTTTCTTCAAACTCCACTGTGGATGAAGACTTCCTGCTCAACCATCCTTCTTCCTTTCTTCTTCGCTGCAGTCAGATCTGTACCAAGGTTTCCCAACCTGCCCTAGCTCCTTCCCCATGTTTCCTCACAGGTGTTTTCCCCGCTAAGTAGCCTGCAGGCCTTCCAGGAGAATCCAAACTAAACAGATGACATCAAGAAATGGGCATTAAATGTGTTGGGTATGATCATACTGTGGTTATTTTTTAAGCCCGTATCTATTAGACACACACACTCAGGTATTTACAGGTGAAATCTAACTGTAAAATACCTCAGCAAAAAAAGAAAAAAAAATAGGGCATGGATAAACTAAGATTGGATAATTTATCTTCTTTTGTGTATATCTGAAATGTCCATAGTGAGATATGAAAAATACCTGACCAGCAATAACTCAGAACTGTTGAGGTCATCAAAACAAACAAAGTCTAAGAAACTGTCAGAATTTAGGGTGTAAGGAGGTGAAATGGCAGCTAAATGTCATGTGCTACTGTAGAGTGGATCCTGGAACAGAGAAAGGACATTAGGGGAAAAGTGAGACTATTTGAACCAAGTGTGAACTTCAGTAAATGATGATGCACCAATATGATTCATTAGTTGTCACAAACGCACCACACTAATGTCAGACGTTAGTAACAGAGGGAAATGGGTGTGGGGGTATTCGAGTACTCTCTGTAGTATCTTCAGAAGAATTCTGTCATCAAAACCTGCTCCAGAGCTTTTAGAAAGCTAAAACAAAAACTGTAATTCTTTAACTACCTCATAATATAAGAAAACAATGAACCCAAATAGACTTTAATTTTCTTTACTCATTGAGATGCAAGTTTGTGGATTTCCCATCACTGGCCAATTAAGGAGAAAATGCTATTCAGTTTCTGAGTCCACAGAGAGTAAATTGAAAATTCAGTCTCCCCATGGACTACCCCACAGTATCTGTACACGCAAGAAAACAAAAACAAACCCATAACTCTGATGAAACATACATTTATTTGCTCCCATTAAGGTTTAAAGTTTAACAAAAATGCATTTCTGATACCAAAAAGCTTCAGGCAATAAGAGATCGACCTTAACACAGAAAAACAAAGATTTCATTTACAGACTCTTGGACTTAAGAATTCATTTGAGTTCCAGAGATAATACTAAACTAATAGGTTTATGTCAAGCTGCCAGTATCCATGCTGAGGCTTTTTCCTGATACAATCTTTTGCAACATAAGCAACACTGAAAAGATCACTTTTTCCCCCCCACAAGTTCTTGTTATGTTGCTTATACAATGTCCAAAGACAAAAGAAAGACCAAGATCTTTGCTTAAAAATAGAAATGCATGATGCAAATTTGCAAGCTTTGACCTGCATGAGAATCATTTGAAGGGCTTGTTAAAACAGATTGTTGGGCCTCACCTCATTCTGTTGCTGGGTGGGGCCCAAGAATTTGTATTCTAACAGGTTTCTAAGTGAAGCCAAGGATACCAGCGTGAGGACCAGACTCTGAGAACCACTGGGAAAATATTTAATAGGACAGTGATTATGTCATAAAAGTATGTCACAGCAAAAGGTAAAAAACACTGCTTTCTCACCTTGAGCAAATTAATCTCCCAATCTCTTTCTTGCATAAGTTTAAGGAATCAAATAAATACTTAGAGCACTGAACACAATGCCTGGCATATATGGCTACCGAGTAACTAACCACCGGAATATTTTCATGATATATGAAATTGTTAAGGCACTAGAGGTCGTGACTGACCCTTTTGCAATCCCATGGACTGTAGCCTGCCGGGCTCCTCTGCCCATGGACTTCTCCAGGCAAGAATGCTGGAGTAGGTTGCCATTTCCTTTTCCAGGGGATCTTCCTGACCTAGGGATCGAACCCGAGACTCCTGCAATGGCAGGCAGATTCTTTACCACTGAGCCACTCAGGATGCCCTATACGAAATTAGGATTAAAGTTATGTTCAAATTGTTAACTAAGTTAACCTGCTTAACAAAACTGAAGACATATTGCTCTCAAAAGAGTTACAAGAGGTACTCTTAGGCTTCTATTGATCATTAATTAGCATTCTGAAATGTCCATTCAATTAACAATTTTCACTGATTAACTGATTTACTTCAAATAATAAATACAGTTAATGTGAAAATTACTGGCATAATTTTACTTCAAGTTAGTGGTGTTTACTATCCTGAACTATTCATACATGAAACTTTCAATCTACTACAAAAGGCTATAATTTTCCCAATTTTCTGAACACTGTATAAGATAAATGTATTTTTACCCAAAGTGATTTGCAGGTTCTTCAAATGAACTTTCCTATGCCTCCGACCGATATCTTTGTTTATACTTCTGCACTACAAGAATAATAAAAGGAATCAGATACCTTTCTACTATTTTTCTTAAAAATTTGCTTCCATAAAGCTAAAATGTCCACTGATGACATCATTTACCTTTGTTTAATAATAGAAATACTAATAGTTTACATTTTAAAGAAACACAAATATTTCCCTGGATAAAAGCCTATATGGTCATATAAACACTGCAAATTTCATGTCCCATAGTATATCTAAACATGTACAGCAGCTAATCATATATGGATTGACTATAATTTATACTGAGTGGTTTTGCATACTTCAACATAGAATACAGTTAACATGAAAATTACTGGCATAATTTTCTTTAGTGATTTAAATCTACCTTTCCTAACTGGGTCATATTCATTTTTTTTTTTTTCATATCGCTCAACTAATTGACACCAAGTAGCTTTCTCCTTTATTAAAAGCATCTTTATTCAGTCACAGTAGTTTTTTGAAAGTGACAGCTGAATTGTGCGTTTGGTCCAGAATTAAGAGATAAATTTTGCTTTCTTTTTAGCCTTACATGGTTAGACATCCAAAAAAGGGGGAGGGAGATTGTAAAGGGTATTATAACTAGTTCTGTTTCTTTAACATGAAGGTCTAATATTATATAGTTCTTTCCAAGAAGCTGACCAGGAATAAAATGTAACCTCTTGTAGAAGTGGGAAGAGAAAACTAGAGGCATGAGATGAAAAAATTATGTAGGTAATTTAAAGCTACTCATAGAATTGTATGCACCCACTGAGTGAATCTAGGAGAGAGAGAGAAAAAAAAAAGGAGGGGGGTGGATTTGATGAAGTCTAAGATAAACGGCTCCAGTTCCACTGCAGACTAGGAGACTTTGCAAAATATTTTTGATAAACTTGCTAATGGAATACATTCTTACACAAGGATTTGAGACATTGTCTAAACAGCCTGACTGAAAGATGCCTGTTCACTTGTTAGACACGTATGACATTACTGAGAAGATTAATCTACAGTTCTAGAAGTAAAGAAGACCGATTAGCCTGTGCAGGTGTATGAAGAATGACACATTAGGCAAAAGGTTCTGTAAACCATTTACGAAAAAAAAAAAAAAAAAAAAAAACCAGACTGGATTTTTACATTCCCAGACCTCTACTTATCTTTTCTAACTGTAAGGGACCTGAAATTCTTTGACCACCATCTGACTTAGTGGATGATAGATCCAAGTTTGGATTAAGAAATTATTTGTGTAGTTTCAAAACACAAAGACAATTATGTGTACACGTTTTCACTATTTCAAAAAGCCTCACCACAAATGTATTCATATTTATTAATACTATATTTTTGTCTGTTAAAACACAATTCCTTCTACAACAATATTCTAAAGATTTTAAAGTATTGCATATTGTTTCAGTAAGAGGCACAAAAGTTAATTAGAACAATTAGCACTGTCCTTTAACTTTGAAAATAAAACTCAAGGTCAGGGTTTTACTGATGGTAGAGGAAGGAAGAAAAAATTAACCAGTGTTAAAAATTAAATGAAAATTTACTTTTTTATTGAACATTTATTTTACATGCAAAGCATATTAGAAGTGAATCTTTATCATGTTCACTACCCCAGTAAAAACCTATGCAATGAGAATTATGAGAGTTGTCTACACAATACTAAAGTAATCAATAAATTACCAGATGTTTTTCTACAAATAATCAGATTATCTGAATTAGCTGATTTTTCAACAAAACAGTAAATTTTAGCTTTCATATGGTCTTTCCTAGTAACAGCAGACATCTTAGACTTAAATTTAGAAGAAAAGCATAACATTAAACACCCTGAATAGCATGGTCAAAACTTTCAAGAAACAAGTTTACAAAAAAAAAAAAAAAGTAATATACATCTATCAGGTATCCAGAAGGGGAAACAAAATAAGCATGTAATAAATGTCCATCAAATGATCATCACTAATATTCTATTATTACCTAAGTGACTGCCAATATGTGGACTGTTAGACTTAAACACCTAAAAACAAATCAGTGATCAATAATGTATACAGAAAAACTAACTTAAAATCACATTTGAATAGCATCAACAGTTGGGTGTATCTGACATACATTGAATTCTTTTTACTTCATTACTGCTTCAAATGCTTTAAAATGTTCTTTTCATAATATATAATTATCTGAAAGAAACATGGAAAGATACTTCCCAATATGTTCAGGTCTTTCCACCATTCAGTAAATGCTGCAGCAAATTAAACAGTACCTATTATCCAGAGCTAAAATACAATGGCTGGATAATTAATACAAAAGGAATACTTTTGAATGAACTATTCAGATTAGACCAGCTAATGCTACTTATATACCATTACAGATTATACACTGCTAGATATAAGTGCTGGTCCATGTCCATTTTTTGGAAACTTCTGTAATATCTAGAATTGTATACCCAGTTAACTAATATATACTTGCTAAAAGAGTAAGTGTGAAAATTTAACATACCCCCCTAACCATACCTTTTTCACATACTCAAACATAATTATTTGGGGATGGGGGTGGAGATATGACTTTAATATGCTTTAACATATTAAAAAACAATGTGGAGTCAGGTTTGCTTGGGCAATGATTCAAGCCTACACTGAGAATCAAATGACCAACTTCTATACATTATCAATGAGAAAACCAACAGCATGGGGGGAAGTGCCTCTGTTGATGGATTTGATGAGCAAAATATTTGCCGTCTAACTAGTACTATGTCTTCAGTTCATTGAAACAAAAGAAAAGTGTTACTAGTTCTCAGATAAGTAATACTAGTTACAATCCTAATCAATGGGAAGTCCTTTGTTTATGAGAGCCCAGTTCCAGTGCAAAAGAAAGTTTATTGTTACATATTAGTAATGGTTTAGATATAATAACATTTACCACTGACTTTAGCATGTTATCTTAAAGTTCTAATTCCCAAATGCTAGTTCCTCCTCACTTAATAAATTCTCCTCAGTGAAAAGCTGGTGTGTTTGTTTTTTTGTGTTGCAAGATGAGTTCTATTATGAGTAGTTATTAAATAAGTGCCAATACTGCATGAACTTCCTAGGTACTGAGTCAAGATCAAAGAATTACAAAGATGACTATCACTATACATAGTGATATTGCCTAGGACATCCAATTGATCATCGAACCCAAGGTCCTTCCTATTGTGTCTTTCAGTGTTGAACACATGGACGTTCTACTACACTGACTTGCATTGTTTTCCACAAAGTATTAGCGGACTTTAAAACCTGCATCTTAGTTTCTAATGATAAAAATCCAGACTAATCCAGAAAATATAAACCACATGTAACTGAGGTAGGATTTTCACTTTTAGGAATACACTGCTTTCTACTGGAATTAAAAAGTTATTTTAAAAGATACACTGCTTCAGGTATCTACTGATGCTTATAAACTACTTGAGCAAGTATGACAAGCTAAACTACTTGAGCAGGTTTGACAAGCTATTTACATTTAGTAAATTCTCTTAGAAATATACAGCAGAAAGCCTTCCTCTTCCTCTCTAAAGGTAACTGTAGTGCAACAAAATCAGTAACAATTTTAGAAAGATGAAACAGATAACTTCAGTAATTCTCAATATATGCCAGAAATCAAGGAAGCAAGTCATGTTTATCCTAAAGATAATAAACTTATTGTTTGGAAAATAATATCATAAACACATAAACTCTGGATATGCTTTATTATGCCACAAATTTCCAGGAAATATAAGAAATATTTCTGAATTGGACTAATAATTTCACAAATACTAACACTTTATTGACAAAAGTCAAGTATTTTAAGATAGTGTACATTTAAGTAACCTTTTAAAAATCTCAAAGCTTTTTATAAAATTTAAAGGGAATCTGTAGCAGATCTTACTTTGCTTTTCAACATTCAATGTCAAACCTGTATGTGATATAAATGTACATTTTAAGGATGGAAGGGAAGACAGCACATGAACTGCTTTGCCAAAGTTGTCAGACTCCTTTCTGCATCTGTACTACGTACCACTATGTAAAAGTTTATTATTGGAAACGTTCCTGGTAAACTGAAATAAAGGGAAAATTTTAAAACGGCTTGGTCTTTAAAAGCATTAATACCTGGTATAAATTTAAAGAGGGAAATGAGATATTTCTCTACTTCCCAATGGATTAAACAGAAAATTCAAAATACTTCTCTTATTTGGAGAATGAATACACTAATATATTTTCAGGCTGGATACTGACACCATTTTCACAATATCCAAACCACGGATGGGAAACAAGGCAATACTGATATTTCTGCCATACATCCAAGGGTAAAGGAAGGGAGATGAGGACTTCACAGCCAAAGCCAGTGACTGAGCCTGGCTTGCCACTTTGACAAGCAGGCAGCAAACCACTACTCCCACGCTGGGAATATTCTCCCAAAGGAGGCCCTTATGCAGTAAGTCTACAACTCTATCAAGTCTGGTAATCTATCACTGAACTTTTTGGTAAATATATATATATGGACATATGAGAAGTTTTCGAGAGACAAAGTTAATTATTAAATAAACTAAAGGGTGAAATAATGGTGATAGCTAAAATTATGTTAATTTCAGTGATTCAATGGAAGTTATGGGAGGAAAGAGGCACGAGGAGCTGTTTCCAAATCGAAATTATGATCCGAATCACCACATGTTGAGCTTATTCTATCCAAGGTCTCAACCTAAACCTAGCTAGAAGTGGTAACCCAGGAACTCCTTTTAAGCAATCCAGGTGACTCTGATGATTACTCAAGATTGAACTTCTGAAGTGGGGGAGTGTGGCAGGCGAGAGGGTGCAATCTAGGCTACTGAAGAGAGTTTCAGAATTCAACATCTGATATTCACCATTTACTCTGCAATTACCCTCCCTATTTTCTAACAGTGAATCATGAAGTGACATAGCAGGTGAAGAGTCGGTAGGTACCCAAAATGGATTTTACTATGTTCAAGCTATTTACATACATTAACTGGTGTACTATTAGAGATTCAACATCAGACAGACCATTCTTAATGTATCTTAAAGGAGACAATTTCTTTACTCAACCTGAAAACGTAACATAAAACAAGTCTAAATACTATTATTATTTGATCAAAGAGAAAATTTTCATAATTCTTCAAAATAATTCTGTTTTTAAAAATCCAAAGTTAAGAGGAAAAGTCCTTAAATTTGAGGTAGGGGAATAATTTTCTCATATGAGAACAACTGTGTCACAGTGTTATCTGCCAAGTCAGAAATTAAGCAAAATATTTCAGTACTATTTCTGTTTATGCACTGCTTTGTTACTGTAAATATAAATGTTTTAAATGTGGATAAATATTTTGGTTTGATTCTAATGCATGTAGTTAAGAATATGAATTGTTTTTCTTATACAGTCACTGAAATTATATATACTCTTTAGGCTTGATGAATAAACAACCTTTAAAATACTCCATGTTCACTTATAAACCTTGGAATAATTATAAAAAAAGGAGTACCTACATAAGAAATTATACATTAAAATTACAACTGTATGTTTTTCCAAAGTCAAAGTGATTTCAAATTTTTTTCAATATCTGAATACAAAATAGTACATTTTAATTTACTATATAGCACAATTCAAGTATTCTCTTAAATTTTATATTTAGCCAACTAGTACATGATATTAAGTGACTTTTTTAGCTTTCCTTTTTAAAGATGACTGGTATAAAAAATGTGACTCTATGTTCTTCTAAATTGCTTAGAATAAGCTGAAAGGAAAAATGACAGTAGACACAGACCTTTATGAAATATCATCAACATATGAAAAGTTGCACATATCAGTAATAAGGCCTTTGCAGGTAATTCCCCCAAAGTATCTGAATTCATGTAAACAAACACTAAGTATATTCTTTGAGGGAGAAAACATACTATCATACATGCAATATATTCAGATGGTTGTGACTTTAAACCATATATTATTTGAATAACACACAAAGCCAAAAGAGGCCTAACCTACCAGTTTAGTAACTAAAAGATGTTACTTATTCATGAAGTAAAAGGTTGATACTTTTGGAAACTGATAATGAAAAAGAAATATTTTGAAAAGAAACACCCACTGTTTTCTAGAAATAAATATACATAGTTAGTTTAATGCATTACAGCATAGGAATATTGTCCTAGCATTAACCATAACATTCAGTAGTTTTAAAATATTTCTCCACACTGAGCCTTGAATCTTCTACCTTGTTAGCTGCCCAACAACCTTCAAAAGAGTTTTATTCTCCTGCTTTAGTTGTTCATTTTCATCTTCTATGTCATCTAGGTCCTTTAGGAAACAAAAAGGAAAATAATATATAAGTTTTTTAAATGTTTAAAAATATTCTGTAGGTGATTTAAAAAAAACACTTCAAAATGCACATTCAAAGATAATTCATATAAACTATTACTTTGGAATCATGGACTCATTCTGAAAACAGTTTCAGAAAGAATGTGCGCGCCAGGTGAAGGCAGCACGCACTCTAGACTCCTCACTGGCATCAGGATAATGCAGACCAGCTCCTGTCAGATCTTTCAGCTTTTAAAGAGAAGTCAGAAAGCAGAACTGTTTGTTGTGAACCTTCCAATTTTTAATAATAAATGACAAGTTTTTAGTTAAAAATAAATCCCTCCTTCCCCAAATGAAAGGGCTAAATACATATGCAGTCAGTAAGAGGTCTGGGGCCTCAGACTGCAAACGTTGTGTCACATTAGGCATTACGAAGGACCCAAGTACAAGTTCTATATAGACTTCCACCACCTTGGGTGATCTTAACAAGTGTTCGTGTTGGGGAGTGAGACTCTGGGGAGGTGACATAACTGAGGCATACAGAAAAGGAGATCTGGGGCTTACCGAGTTGATCTGGTTCAAATTACATTAGGGCTTCTTTATGATAATTTGTTTAAGAGAAAGGTTTTCGAGTTTACAAAAATGCAAAAGCTACTACGTAATTACCCTCCAGCTTTAAAGTTATCAGACTCCAGGTCTCTGTTGCCTATATTAATCCTACTGCCATAAATACAATCACTCGATAAATACAAAGACAATCCAGTGTAATTTTTAGTTTGAAGAAACACGATTTCAAGGCAGACTATTTACTGATGGTTAGAAAAGCAGACATTTATAGATTTACCCTTGCAATTCAAAATACTAAACTTGGAGAGATAAATCTGAATTCTAAGCACACTATTGGACAGCAGCATTCTGATACATTTAGTATACTGTCTTCGAATTGAGTTCTAAAAGTACAAACACAGAATTTGTATTTACTCACAAACTAAATAAATGATATCAGGAAAGTAATTTGTTGGGGGAAAAAAAAAAACAATAATAAAAATGAGATTCCTAAAAGTGAGACCTATCTAAAATTTATCATTAAATGATAAAATAATACATTCATATATCATTATTTCACTTTTCACTTTGATGCATTGGAGAAGGAAATGGCAACCCACTCCAGTGTTCTTGCCTGGAGAATCCTAGGGACGGGGGAGCCTGGTGGGCTGCTGGCTATATGGTCGCACAGAGTCGGACACGACTGAAGCGACTTAGCAGCAGCAGCAGCACTGGGTTATAAACTCTGTAAAGGCAGGTGTCTTATGCTTTTTAATAAACACAGTGCCTAAGACAGTGCCAGTACATCACAGACATCAAACATATTTGCAGATTTTATTAAATCACATTCTATAGCCAACAGAGGAATGCCCATGTTCTGAACCAAGATGAAAGGCAGTCAACAAGAATGAAAGAGCTTACTTAAAATTAACACTATTGAATACCTGAAGGTCACTTACTGGCTCAGCATATAACTATGCAATTCCTACACACAGCCTTGAGCAAGGTAAACTCTGAGTTTCAGAGTCCTCCTGTACACCCTACAGTTAATGCCATGGAACTGTATTAGAATGAGCTGCACATAATGAAGCTTTCTATTTTCTCTGCTTTTAGAATTAGAGTTAAGACTAGATTAAGAATTTGTTCCTTTTTCCCCTGAAACAAATTTCTTTCCTCCATCTTATGTAAAGCCTTCAAAAAAGGAAAACTATGAAACTGCTTCTCATAACCATTACCTAAATATGGCCTAGCATTAATACCTACTTCTTAAGCAGGAAGTAAATACAGGGGCTGAAAGGGAAAAAGTGTTATGACTAGTAGTGATAGAGAACTTGGAGTAAGGCTAAACCTAAAACTGGGGATGAATACGTATAATTGGAGTGGGCAAAAGTGGTCAAAATACCACAAAAACAGAGACACGTGGAGTTTCTGATGGCAAGAAAGAGCAATTTCAGTTCTTCTTCGAGGCAACTCTGTGCCAGGACTGTTGTACATGTTATGTGTGGCCCTGACCAAGGTGCCTCTTACCTCCAGACTCCAGCATAACACAAAACAAATCCATTCACTGGCCCATCCCCAGAAGAGTAACAGAAACACAACTGATAACTGGCCAGAGGAGATCAGTTTATGGAATGAACTGACAGTCCTGACTACCACAGATTACCATGACATTAACAAAGGAAGGAACTAGTCACTTCACATTATTAAATAAAATTACTCTTCATATTTATGTATTTTCATCCAATTGACAGGAAAAAACAAAACCATTAAAGTGAAATATGTGAATACTCACTCTGTTTAACAAATCAATTTCTTCTTTGAGTTTCCCAATCATTTCTTCTTTATCTTGCATTAGTCTCACAAGTCTTAAGTTTTCTTGCCTCTCCCTTACCACCTCCTGGTACATAAAATTACAAAGTATTAATTGAGAAGTAACAAGTTGTTTCTAATCTTAAATAGTATACATCCATCCACTAAATCTGGTGAAGTACCTTAGATATATGAAGATTTCCAGTGACTTTCTTAAGTTACTTGGGGAGGGAAGGAGGAACCCATCCCACAGAAAAGAACCAGGGAGTGAGAGGAATACAGGAGTTGTAAAATATACTTCAGATTAAATCAATGTTTACCCAAGTTTTTAACAAATACCAAAACTCAAATGGGCTTCCCTGGTGGCTCAGAATGTAAAGAATCTGCCTACAATGCAAGGACCTGGGTTGGGAAGATCCCCTGTCTAAGGGCATGGCAACCCACTCCAGCCTTCTTGCCTGGAGAATCCCCATGGGCAGAGGAGCCTGGAGGGCTACAGTCCACAGGGTTGCAAAGAGTCAGACATGGCTGAGCAACTAAGCACAATGACTTTAGCTCTTTAGTTGATCACCACCATTAATAATAAAATCTCTTAATATTAAATAGACTAATACCCTGCTGAAGGAAATTCAAAACTTTTGTTCAAAATACAAAGTTTAAGAAAAGGAGATTGCTCTGTGGAAAACAGAAAAATAGTGATCCTCCATTTTACTTTTGGCTCTGCCAGTTAATTGACAAATGGGTAAAATGAAGGAGCTGAAAATCATTATTAGCTTTTAAACCTTTTTCCCCTTAAACAATGCAGTGAGTTCCCCAGCCATCCAGTAGTTAAGACTCTACACTTGTAACTGCAGGGAGTGTGGGTCTGATCCCTGGTTGGGGAAATTGAGATCCACCAAGCCATGCAGTATGGCCCAAAACAAAACAAACAAACAAAAAGAAACAGTGCAACACCTTTTTCAGAGAAATCTTATTTAGAATCCAGGACTTTAGGCTGGGTCAGCCATCTCAGAAGCAAAAGTGAAGCCAAACTGAAAAAGTCTCAGCCAGAATTTGGCTTCCTTCTTATGACTTTAGAGGAAAGCAGGCAGGCAGTCTCATTAATCAGCTGCTGCCAACAACTCAGTCCAAACTTCTGTGAACTTTAAAAGCCTTTTTTGATGAACCCCCTTGAAAACTATTAAGACTTCCCAGATGGCTGGGAGGTAAAGAATCCGCCTGCAATGCAGGAGACACAGGTTCAATCCCTGGGTCAGGAAGATCCCCTGGAGGAGAAGATGGCAACCCATTGCAGTATTCTTGCCTAACAAACCCAAGGACGGAGGAGCAGTTCAAAGGGTTACAAAGAGTCAGACACAACTGAGCGTGCACGGACTTGAAAACTATTATACTATATAGCCCTTAAAGTTTTTCAATTTAAACTCACAGAAACTAGTGTTAAAGTTCAAATGTGAACTAAAAATAATCATAATGTTATAAATAAGAATAAAATTCAATCTCTACTTAAAACAACTTTTATTTTACAAGGAATAATTTCAATTCAACAAGACATGCTTTCAACAATCAGAAAGTAATTCAGCATCATTATTAATTTTAGGGATTGAATGTCTACAGAACAAACTTGAGAACCCATGGTTAATAAATTAATGCCAATATTCATTTGACATGTTCTCAAGTGTTAGTTGCTCAGTCGTGTCCGACTCTTCATGACTCCATGGACCGGGGCCTGTCAGGCTCCTGTCCATTGAATTCTCCAGGCAAGAATACTGGAGTGGGTAGCCATTCCCTTCTCCAGCGTGGACCTTCCTGACCCAGGGATGAAATCCACAGTTCCTTCATTGCAGCCTGATTCTGTACTGTCTGAGACACAAAGATACTCTTAAACAGGTTTACTCTTAAAATTGTTGCAGACATCACAGCGGCTCTAGGCTCTAACTCAGAATGTAGAGGAAAGTCTACAAACTGAATAGATTATATAATAATAAACACACAGTAGTACACACTGCTAGCATAGACTTCTAACCATTTCAAAGGCAAAGACTGTGTTCAATATATCAATATTAAAGATAACTCTTGGCAGAATGAGAGGAGCCATTAAATACTAAGCTCTTCAAGAACTGACTCCATTTCTAAAAGTTTTAACATCAACAGAACTGGATAGAAAAGCACTAAGAAATCAGAAAATGCTTAGCCACTACGCATCTAAGAAATATCTAATTAAGACTGATTCAAAGCTGCTGTTTGACTACATGTACAAGTACCAATTAATACTAACAGTATCTCCCATCATGCCCCTCATTTTCTTCCCTTTTCTGGTACTGCCTCATCCTTACACATTTCAGTTTTTCTCTCTCAGCTGCTATGAAAGTGAAAAAGGAATCCTAATGGTATATTAATTTCATAGATCTTAAGTAATTTGTAATTCATACCTTTTCAAGATCTTCAATTTTCTTTTCCAATGTGCTACTTGAGACCAAATTACCTGAAGCATTTGCATCCCTGTTATACCTGCTGAATCCACTTCTATCTGTTCGGGGAAATCTACTTGAGACATCTTCTTCAGAGGCGGTGGTTGTGCTATGGAAATGAAAAAGATACATTTTTTTTTTTAAAAGATACCTCATATTCAGCAGGAAGAGTGCCAAGAGTATTTTCTATTTACCATAAACAATTACCTTTCCCCTGAGGACACATGACTATGATAGCCAAATTATTCATAATTATAGAAGTTAATCATTATTTCAATACAATAAAAATACAAAAAAATTAATTGTTTTGACTAATCTATCTACTGAGAAGCTGCTAAGTACCAGACATTGTTTTGAGCACTGAGGGTGTAACAGGAAACACAGACATAGACTCTGACTTTCATAGAACTTCCAGTGTAACAAGAACATAATCAATGACAATAAACCAAGACAACCATCAAATAAGGTTAAGTGTAAGGTACTCTGAGAACTATGACAGGGGACCTAACGTAGACTAGTAGAAATGTACAAAATAGTGAAGAACTACTTTCTTTCTCCGTTTATTTTTAAATTCCATTACATCATGGGCCAATATTTTAGTAAGATCAAGTAGAAATGAATTGGAAAGATAAAAGTGAAAAACATCATAAAAAATATAAGCCTAAATGTTGCATTAGATTCAGTCCCGTAAAATTATATTTCAGTAATAGGATAAAGAAGAAAAACAATTACATGAAAATGAGTCGTCATCATTGGAAGTATGCATATAGGCAATTATTATTAAAAAAGAGCTGTCAAACTGGCAACTTTTGTCCTTTTGTAATTCTTATTTAACCAAAAGTTATCAGTGAAATAGCAATTCTTCATATTAAACAGCAATTCACACTCTGAACTAACAGCATGTAAGTCTTTAATATAATAAGCTTGCTTCTTATTTTTTTGTATTAGTTATCTAGTACTGCATAAAAAATTATGCCAAAATTTAGTGGCTTAAAACAACAAAATTATTTGACAGCTTCTGCTGGTCAGGAATCTGGAAGCAGGTTAGCTTGGTGTTTATATTTCAGGGTCTCTTATGACGTTTTAGTCAAGACGTTGGTCAGGACCACAGTCTGAAGGCTTGCCTGGACTGGAGGAGAATTTGGCTATAAGCTCATTCACAGGACTGATGGCAAAATGCCTCGGTTTCAACCCGGCGACTGGGCAAAAGCCTCAGTCACTCAGTATGTGGCTTCTCTACTGGACTGTTCACCACAAGACAGCTGCTTCCAGAGACAAGAGTGGCACAGCCACCAAGACAGGCACTGCAGTCTCTATGACCTAACCTCACAAGTGACACACTACCACACCAACCCTGTGCTGGATGTGGGAAAGGATTACATCAGGTGAAAACCCTAGGAGGCAGAGCTTCCTGGCGGCTCTCTCGGAGACTGGAATCATTCTTGCTAATCAACCTACTCTAGGCTGGACTGATGACAATGCTGATCACAAGGGGTAAAGTATATCTAAACTACCTCTATGGTTTAGTAGCGTTCACAACAGAAAAATTAGTTTCACCGATTATACTGACCAGAAGAGAAGAGACTTTAAAGTGATGTGAGCAAGCCCAGGATGCTCATTTTTAACTTTTACGCAATATGCAGAAAATGACACTTTTCAAAGTTTGTCCTCAATCCTTTACTGGTAGCCAGTTCCAATCATTTATCCATCAAAATTACAGCTAAATCTGAAACAATTTTTGATGAAAATAATAGAATTTTGATCCATTAACTCCCTATGCATGGGTTTTCTTTTGATGGAAAATAAAATTCCAAGTGTATCTTATCAAATTTTTAAGGTAATAGATTATACCATTTTGAAAACATGCAATACTAAAATCATCACTTACTTACTGATGTATTGTAGAATGAACCATAACAATTTGAAAAATCTCCCCCCCCACAATTTCTAACTTTCATTTTTTTCTTTGTCTTTATGTAACACTGAAAACATATAGCACTTCTTGCACAAAACGCTAATTAAGATCATTTTTTTTAAAGAAAAGAATGATGCTATCAGATAAATAAGTCTAATACACATATTTAAAAGGCTGAGGATCAAACTAGTTTCTTTTTTTAAAACAATATTTCTAGTTGTTCAGTTGTTCAGTCATGTCTGACTCTTTGCAATCTCATGGACTGCAGCATGTCAGACTTCCCTGTCCTTCACCAACTCCCAGAGCTTGCTCAAACTCATGTCCATTTAGTCAGTGATGCCATCCAACCACCTTGTCCCCTGTTGTCTCCTTTTCCTCCTGCCTTCAATCTTTCCCAGCATCAGGGTCTTTTCTAATGAGTTGGCTCTTCACATCAGGTGGCCAAAGTACTGGAGCTTCAGCTTCAGCATCAGTTCTTCCAATGAATATTCAGGGTTGATTTCCTTTAGTACTGACTGGTTTGATCTCCTTGCAGTCCAAGGGACTCTCAAGAGTCTTCTCCAACACCACAGTTCAAAAGCATCAATTCTTTGGTGCTCAGCCTTCTTTACGGTCCAACTCTCCCATCCATACATGACTACCGGAAAAATCATAGCTTTAACTAGATGGACCTTTGTTGGCAAAGTGATGTCTCTGCTTTTTAATATGCTGTCTAAATTCGTCACAGCTTTTCTTCCAAGGAGTAAGTGTCTTTTAATTTCATGGCTGCAGTCACCATCTGCAGTGATTCTGAAGCCCAAGAAAATAAAAGTCTGTCAACTGTTGCCATTGTTTCCCTGTCTATTTGCCATGAAATGATGGGACCAGATGCCATGATCTTTGTTTTTGAATGTTGAGTTTTAGGTCAACTTCTTCATTCTCCTCTTTCACTTTTATCAAGAGGCTCTTTAGTTTTGCTTTGCTTTCTGTCATAAGGGTGGTGTCATCTGCGTATCTGAGGTTATTGATATTTCTCCTAGCTATCTTCATTCCAGCTTGGGCTTCATCCAGCCCTACATTTTTGCATGATGTACTCTGCATATAAGTTAAATAAGCAGGGTGACAATATACAGCCTTGACGTACTCCTTTTCCTATTTGGAACCAGTCCGTTGTTCCATGTCTGGCTATAACTATTGCTTCTTGACCTGCATATACGTTTCTCAGGAGGCAGGTAAGGTAGCCTGGTAAATTTTCCACAGTTTGTTGTGATCCACAGAGTCAAAGGCTTTAGCATAGTCAATGAAGCAGAAGTAGATGTTTTTCTGGAACTTTCTTGCTTCTTCTATGATGGGATGTTGGCAATTTGATCTCTGGTTCCTCTGCCTTTTCTAAATCCAGCTTGATCATCTGGAAGTTCTTGGTTCACATACTGTTGAAGCCTGGCTTGGAGAATTTTGCGCATTACTTTGCTAGCATAAGAAATGAGCACAATTGTGCGGCAGTTTGAGTGTTCTTTGGCATTGCCTTTTTTGGGGATTAGAATGAAGACTGAAGTATAGTTGATTTATAAAACCTGTTTTTGGCTTGTAAAAACACAAAGTGTTCATCCTAAAAGTCAAACACTTTTGTCAGAATGTTTCCCTCTAAAAATTACTATATACATCAGCATAGGGTAACATTTAATATGTTTTAATTTTCTTTAACCTGCAACTTTAATGTATCAGCGTCTCAGTAATTGACGCCTGTCGTGACTGTTGATCTCAGCTGGCCTGACCAGGCCTTGGCAATGACAGCAGCAGACAGTGATTCACGTCTGGCACAGGCTGCAGCACTGTCCCTGTCACTGTCTCTATCTAATCAGAACACACTCCCTCAAAACAAAGAAAAAGGCAAAACCGCATCTGTTGTCCCTTCAAAGTTTTATACACTTCACAGCAAGCTGTGTTTGTCAGCAAAGAAGGTGAAAAGTAACTTCTTTCTTCACATTACTGTAACGTCAGCGAAATCAAGGTATTGATCATATTGTAACAAAAATTCCTCTGTTATCCTGCTTCGTCAAAGAGTTGGTCTTCTGTATCCCTAAATATAACAAATTATGGGCGTAGATGGGAAGCATTACATGAACTATCTACTTTGCTACAGACTCATCCAACAACTTCCAGCAAACATCTTTCACTTGTCATACCTACTTTTTTAATGTCAGCAACCTGAAGTCAGACTGGAAAAGAAACTCACAAAACACTAATGAAATCCTGATGATCTGCTTCTGTCAGCTTCTTAACTGTGACAGTCTTTTTTTCTAATAAGCCATTTGTGGTTGTGAATGTAACACCGTGCATATAAATGCCACTTAAATTTGGTGGTTTTATTGTTTCAGCAGCCAGTACAATAACGCAAATAACCCCATTATGGTTTTAGCATCTCCCTATTAATAATGGCTAAAAACTGAACTCACTATAGGAGGGGTAATACTTCCCAACAAAACAAGTACAAATTCTTTTGGTCTGTATCTCTTTGAAATTACTTCCACCATCATCATAATTTGGTTTACTACATCTGTCACATTCAAAAAAGATGTATCTTTTCTTTTAAAAAGTCTAGTAAAGTTTGTTTTATCCTAAGTAAATTAAGATGAAAAATAAAGAATGTAAAATTTACTTCCTAGATTTAGATAATTTTAACAAAAGCAGAAACTGAAAATAATAAAAAAGACTTTTAGCTTTTACTTATTTAAGTATATGTCTACTTAATTGTTTTATTTATGGAACAAGAATATGTCTGATTAAATTTAACACAAGATTTCTAAGGTAAATATATCTTCACATTTTCTTCAATTCTTACACATTTTAGTTTACAAATGACTAACATAAAAATAACACAGGCATAGCAGAATATACATTCTTTTCTAGCTTGCAAGATGACCAAGATAAACCGAACTCTGGGTCATAAAACCCACCGTCACAAATTTAAAAGAATAGAAATCATATTGTGCCTGGTCTTAGAGCACAATAGAATTAGACAAGAACTAATAACAGAAAGAAAACTGTAAAACTCCTGAATAACATGGAGATTAAACAATGCACTTCTAAATAACACATGGGTCAAAGAAGAAATCTCAAGAGAAATTTTAAAGTATTTTGAACAAAATAAAAAAAGCTTACAACTTATCATCTGTGGAATGCAGTGAAAGTAGTGCTTAGAAAGAATGCGTACACTGAACACATATATCAGAAAAGACAGATCTAAGATCAATACTCTAAGTTTCTACCCTAGGAAACTAGGAAAGAAAGAGCATTTTAAATCCCAAATAAGCAGATAAAAGAATAACAAGAACTAGAGCAGAAATTAATGAAACTGAAAACAAGAAACCAATACAGAAAAATCAATGAATCAAAAGCTATTTCTTTAAAAATATCAACAAAACCAACAGCCCTCCAGCCAAGCTACGAAAAAGAGAGGACACAGACTACCAACAGAAATGAAGATTCCATGGACATTAAAATAATAAAAAAGGAATACTCTGATCACAAATTTGATAATGTAGATAAAACAGATCAGTTGCTTGGAAGCTACAATCTGTCAAAATTCACACAAGAAGAAACAAATAATTTCAATTGGCTGGTATGTATTAAAGAAATTGAATCAATAATTAATAACTTTGCAAAACAGAAAGTACCAGGCCCAGATGAGTTCACTAGTGAATCCATCCAAAATCTAAGGAAGAAATTATACAGATTACTAAAATCTCTTTCAGAAATAAAAATAGAAAGAATATGTCTAAATTTTATGAAGCCAGCATTACTCTAATAACAAAATCAGACAGATATCATAAGAAAACTAAAAAATAAAGATTAAGATCTCTCATGAACACTGATGCAAAAATCCTCAACAAAATATTTGCACATTGAATTTGAGAATGTATAGAAAAAATTACCCACCAAAAATCAAATGGAATTTATTCAAGGCTGGTTCTGTTAAAAAACACACACACACAATTATGTAATCTATTGCAGTAACAGGCTAAAGAAGGATCACGTGTCACACATACACAGAAAAAGCATTTGACAAAATCTAACATCTATATATGATTAAAAATAAAAAGTACAAACTAAGCACAGAAGGGAATTTCCTAAACCTGATAAAGAATATCTACACACACACACACACACACACACACCCCCTATATCATACCTAGTGGTGAGACACTGAAAGCTTTCCTGTTAAGATCAACAACAAGGCAAGAATGTCCCCCTTTCACCAATTCCTTTTCAGTATCTTACTGGAAGTCTGTGACTATGAAGTTGCTCAGTCGTGTCTGACTTGGCGATCCCATGGACTGAAGCCTACCAGGCTCCTCTGTCCATGGTATTTTCCAGGCAAGAATACTGGAGTGGGGTGCCATTACCTTCTCCAGGAGATCTTCCTGACCCAGGGACTGAACCCGGGTCTCCCACATTGTAGGCAGACACCTTACCATCTGAGCCAGCAGGGAAGTCCATACAGGGAAGCCACCACTGGAAGTCTAGGTAATACAATAAGACAAGAAAAGGAAATAAAAGGTATACAGACGGGGAAGGAAGAAATAAAACTGCCTTTGTCCACAGATGATATGATCACCTATGGAGAAAATCTGAAAGGACCAACACAAAAAAATTCCTGAAACTAACAAGTAATTATAGCAAGTCTGCAAGATATAAGGGTAATACACAAAAGTCAATCCCTTTCCTACACACTAGCAATGAACAAGTGAGATTTGAAATTTAAAACAATACATTTACATTAGCTCTCTACAAAATGAGATACTTATGTACAAATCTAACAAAATGTAAAACATCTATATGAGAAAAACAACAAAAACTGATGAAAGATACCAAAGAAGAACTAAGTAAGTGGAGAAACCAGTTAGTGGACAGGAAGAGTCAATGTCTGGTAACGCGCCACTTCTTTCCACCTTTGATTTCCCATTGATCTTTTCGCTCAATGCAAGCCCCATCAAAATCCTAACAAGCTATTTTGCGGCTACTGACAAACTAATTCTAAAGTTTACATGGAGAGGCCAGATCCAGAATAGGCAACACAATATTAATTAACAAAATTGGAGGGCTAACAGCAGCCAACTCCAAGACTTAGTCTAAAGCTACAGTAACCGTGACAGTGCAGTACTGGTAAAAGAAGAGACAGACCGAGCAATGGATCGGCGACAGAAGCAGGAAGAGGCTCACGCAAATAAGCCCCAACTCTCTGACAAGGAGTACACGCAGTATAACGGAACAAAACTGTCTTTCAACAAATGGGAAACAACTGGACGTGTGCATGCAATGAAAAATAAAACAAAGAACTTACACCCTTGACAAAAGTTAACTCAAAATGGATCCAGACCTAAATGAAAAGTGAAACTATTCATATATAATCCCACAGAAGACAACTAACATGGGAGAAAATGTAGAAGGCTCTGGGTATGCTGACGACTTCTCAGGTGAAACAGCAAAGGCACAATCCAAGAAAAACAGTTGACAGTTGTTGCTGTTTAGTCACTAAGACGTATCTGATTATTTTGCAACCCCTTGGACTGCAGTCCACCATGCTCCTCTATCCATTGCATTTCCGAGGCAAGAGTAATGGAGTGGGTTGCCTTTTCCTTCTCTAGGAGACCTCCCTGACCCAGGGATCAAACCTGCGTCTCCTGCACTGGCAGGCGGATTCTTTACCACTGAGCCTCCTGGGAGGCCATGATTGATAGCTGAACTTCATTAAAATTCTAAATATCTCTGCTCTGTGAAAGACAATGTTAAAAGAACAAGACAAGCCACCTGGAAGAAAATATTTACAAAAGGATATATCTGATAAAGAAGTATTATCCAAAATATACAGAGAATTCTACAATTTAACAATAACAAACCATCAGACTGAAAAATGAGCCAAAGAACTTAATAGACACCTCAGAAAACAAGACATACAGATGGCAACTTAGCATATGAGAAGACGTTCCATATCATCTGTAATCAGGGAAACGCAAATTAAATTCAGATACTGCTACACACACATTAAAATGGCTAAAATCAGGATCAACACTGGTGAGGACATAGAGCAACATTAACTCTTATTCACTGCTGGTAGGAATGTAAACTGGTACAGCTGCTTCTGAGACAGTTTGGTGGTTTCTTATAAAACTAAACATACTCTTATTATGGATCGTACTCCTTGGTATTAATCTAAAGGAGCTGAAAACATATGTCTACACAGAAACCTACACATGGATGTTTATAGAAGCTTTAGTCATAACTGCCAGAACTTGAGAGCAATCACATTGCCCTTTCCTAAGTAAGTGGATAAATAAACTATGGTATATCCAGAAAATGGAATATTATTCAGCGCATAAAAAGAAATAAGCTATTAAACCATGAAACAATATGGAGGAAATTTAAACTGTATACTACTAAGTCAAAGAAGCCAAGCTGAGAAGGCTATACACTGGTTTCAATTGTATGACTGTGGCAAAGGCTAAACTATGGAGCGTAGAAAGATCAGAGACTGAAATGATACCATAGTATCATTTTACATAGTGATGGAGACATGTCATTATACACTTGTCCAAATCTACAGAAGGTACAGCACCAAGAGTGAACCATATAAACTAGGGACTTTGGTTATGATGTGTAAGTTCCTCAACTGTAACAAATCCTCCTGTAGGAGGGAGGCTATCCACATGTGAGGACAGGTTTATATGGGAAACCTGTGTACCTTTTCCTCAATTTTGCTCTAAAAAGTTAGGGCAAAAGTTAAAAAAAAAAAAAAAAAACACATATGTACCATGGTACTTGAATTAGTCGATATCCTGTTCATAAAGAAGTCCACTTATCATGCACTTGAGTGTGATGATGACAACGTCAAAATGAAATTCAGGCTTCTAAATATTTACTTTTATGTTTTATTCTTACTTTGTCATAGGTTAGAAACAAACAGTTCAAGGACCACACTTTGAACAGCATTAAAAGAATGTTTAAACTCAAGACTTAAAAGAGGAATAAGAATGTGCAAATATGAAAGAGTATGTGGTCTATTGAGAAACAGAAAAATCCAATATGGCTAAAGCATGAAATGTAAACATAGGAGTGATAAGATATGACACTGGAAAAGCAAGCAGGAGACTGAAAACTATTTTAAGAAGAATTTCAACAAATGGTTTCTAAATTTATTCACTATATACACATTGGTATGTATATTTATCTATTTTATATTATGATTTATAGTATTATATGTGATTATATATATTCATATATAATTTATTACACAAATATATATGCAAATGAAATACTATGATTTAGAATATGGTATAATTAAAATATTATCTGTATCACAAAAAATAGAACATAAAGTGATGAAAAGAATTTTAAGTGTACATTTTAACTAAGGTTTTAAGTTTTCTTTGTTTTCACAAAAACTGACTATAATGTTTTTAACAAAGGTATAATTTGAAGATGCTTCTTTACTTCTGAGGAACTTATTTTAACTTATGAAATATAAAGATTCAAAGGTGCAGTTCTAAGATGAGCATGCATTTTTTATCTTTAATGGCTATAACAGAAAGAGATGCCTCACAGAGTTTTTAAATTTTTCACTTAAAAATCCAAAGCATCAAAAAATTTTTTTCTAATTTGTAAAACCAGATCTGATTTTATGTACCCTGCCAACTAAAAACACCACATGACCACCTTTGCATTTATATGCTTGGTTTGATATTCTCCGTAAGTTTCCCCTCACCAGACTTACTGACTTTATGAGTATTAAACTACATAATAAATTGTAAATCCATTTAACCATTCAAATTACAGTACTGTGTAAGATTTAGAAGGTAGTCAAACAAAATACACTTTCTTCAGGATACCTCCAGTATCAAATAATCATCTGATACACAGAACAAGGGAATAACAAGTTAGTAACTAGCACAGAGATGGGAATACCAGACCACCTGACCTGCCTCTTGAGAAACCTGTATGCAGGTAAGGAAGCAACAGTTAGAACTGGACATGGAACAACAGACTGGTTCCACATAGGAAAAGGAGTACATCAAGGCTCTATATTGTCACCCTACTTATTTAACTTATATGCAGAGTACATCATGAGAAATGCTGGGCTGGAAGAAGCACAGCTGGAATCAAGATTGCCGGGAGAAATATCAATAACCTCAGATATGCAGATGACACCACCCTTATGACAGAAAGTGAAGAGGAAGTCAAAAGCCTCTTGATGAGGTGAAAGAGGAGAGTGAAAAAGTTGGCTTAAAGCTCAACGTTCAGAAAACAAAGATCATGGCATCTGGTCCCATAACTTCATGGGAAATAGATGGGGAACAGTGGAAACAGTGTCAGACTTTATTTTTGGTGGCTCCAAAATCACTGCAGATGGTGACTGCAGCCATGAAATTTAAAGACGCTTACTCCTTGGAAGAAAAGTTGTGACCAACCTAGATAGTATATTCAAAAGCAGAGACATTACTTTGCCAACAAAGGTCCGTCTAGTCAAGGCTATGGTTTTACCAGTGGTCATGTATGGATGTGAGAGTTGGACTGTGAAGAAAGCTGAGCACTGAAGAATTGATGCTTTTGAACTGTGGTGTTGGAGAAGACTCTTGAGAGTCCCCTGGACTGCAAGGAGATCCAACTAGTCCATTCTAAAGGAGATCAGTCCTGGGTTTTCTTTGGAAGGACTGATGCTAAAGCTGAAACTCCAGTACTTTAGCCACCTCATGTGAAGAATTGACTCACTGGAAAAGACTCTGATCCTGGGAAGGATTGTGGGGCAGGAGGAGAAGGGGACGACAGAGGATGAGATGGCTGGATGGCATCACGGACTTGATGGACATGAGTTTGAGTGAACTCTGTGGGTTGGTGATGGACAGGAAGGCCTGGCGTGCTGCAATTCATGGGGTCACAAAGAGTCGGACATGACTGAGCGACTGAACTGAACTAGCACAGAGTGTGAGTTACTACACATCAGTGGGTCCTATGAATCTGTGGGTTCCATATTCACAAACTAAACCAATCCCCATGGAAGAAAATATTCGGAGTAAGGGAATTTCAGAAATTTCCAAAATGCAAAACTTATATTCATATAGCACTTATACTGTATTAGGTATTACAAGCATTCTAGAGATTTAAAGTATACAGGAAGATATGCATAAATTATACACAAATACATCATTTTACATAAGGGACTTGAGCATCCATTGATTTTGGTATCTTTGGTGGTCCTGGACCCAATACCCCACATATCAAGAGATGAGTGTAAACGTCTTAGTGTCTTTTAAATTAAAAGGTAAATACAAATAGAAGATCTAATATTTTCCTCCTGCACCCAACGTTATCTTGAGTATCACCCTGCCTTGGAAACTAGCTTAGACTCATTTAAAGGTCACAGGAAGTCATTAAAGCAGGGAAAGTCAGAGAATCATTTTAACAAAGTGGACTGGAAATAAGCAAAACTGAAGGCAGGGAGACCAGTGTGGAAGCTATTATAATCATCTATGTAAGAGATGATGATATCCTAGATTGGTGGGTAGGCACTAGAGCTACACAGGAAGTAAATTCAACAAGTTTTGGTAAATGACTGAATGTTAACGAGGTAGTGAGGGGTGGAAAAAAAAAAAAAAAAAGAAGGGTCAGAAGCAATGTCCAGATTTCTGACTAGAGTAAAAATGGATTTTGATACCAACTACTGAAATCTAGGGCTTCCCTGGTGGCGCAGACGGTAAAGCGTCTGCCTCCAATGCAGGAGACCCGGGTTCCATCCCTGGGTCAGGAAGATCCCCTGGAGAAGGAAATGCAGCCTACTCCAGCACTCTTGCCTGGAAAATTCCACAGACAGAGGAGCCTGGTGAGCTACAGTCCATGGGGTGGCAAAGAGTCAGACACGACTGAGCAACGTCACATTCACTTTCACTGAAATCTAAGTTTCACAAGTTTGCTTTTGAACATGCTGAGTTTAAGATGCTTCTATGGTATCTAAAAATATATATTTTAAAGTTGTTGGTTATATAGGAATGGAGCTAATGATTTGGAATCATCAGCATAGGTGTAATATAATAACTGAAGACATCAGAGTGAAAAAAATTTTCTAGTACAAATAAACAGAACAAAAATAATAAGACAAAGTGCTGAGTAACACCAACACATAAAGAGTAAGTACAGGAAAGGAACAACTACAAATAAAACTGGGAAATACCAGCAGAGTGGTAGAAGGAAACTCAAGAGAGTCAGGTGTCACCTAAGTTGCAGCATATATAAAAGAGAACTAGAATCATTGTAAAGGCCTCTTTTCACTTAAAAAAAGTCCACTCACCTGCATCAACCACATGACTATTCAAATACAAACTGCAATGCTGACAACTACAAATAAAGACCCAACATGTGGATACACCTTAATATGTTCGTATTTGCTTGATGTACATACAAGCTTAAAATAAGATTTCAAAAAGTTTAATCTATTCATTAAAAAACCCTTATTAGGCTTTATGCAAATGATAATATACAAATTCAAAACAAGGAATATTACTGAAAAAAATCAGTGATTTATCCCTACTATGTATTATGTTTGTAAAGAATACTGTCATAATTGTGAATAATTGTGTTACTAGCTCTTATTGCCAAATTTAGTTCTGTTTATTTTAAAAACAGAAATGTTTTAACTGATTTTCAGGGCTAGATATGTACAGTGCACAATACCCAGAATAAAAGATTGTTTTATTAACTCCAAAAAGATTGCAATGTTCTATTCAGGAATGTTAACACAAATCTCTAACTAATACACCTCCAAAAAGAATCCTCCTCTGCCCTTAGTTACAAAGTTATTAACCAAAATGTTCAGAAAAGGAAAAAGAATAAACAGTATTATCAAGGATAAACACCACCATTTACTGAAAATTTTCCCCCTCTGGGAATTTTCTGTGGGAAGAGTAGAAGGTGTTGTGTTGGGGGATAAAACATTGTTATTCTAAAACTACCATGAGGACAAGATTGGCAGCACCATGAGATTACAACTAGAGGAATTTTATGCTAAAATAAGATATTTTAAAGTTTCGCAATTAGAAGTAATAAGAGGCTCATGAGTAAAATCCTCCTTTTAGAAAGGATATCAAATATCCAGAAGTACTGGCTAAACTGTAACTTTCTTAAATAACCAGCAAGTGCAAGCCTAGCCTCAAATTGTAATATGTTCACTGCCTTATTGCCCTCCACCACTCCAGTCCTACCATCCTAACAGCCCCACCCGCTGTGTAGGCTCTCTCTCCCTTTAAACACACACACATAAACACAGCAACAGCTAAATACAAAAGCCACTTCTCAGACTCTATTAAAACTACAATACACATTCACCGTGGGAAACAGATAATATGATCAATCTCTCCAGTAACCCCAATAACCCAGAGACAACAGATGTTGTGAAAGTGAAAGTCGCTCAGTCGTGTCCAGCTCTTTCCGACCCCATGAACTATACAGTCCATGGAATTCTCCAGGTCAGACTACCGGAGTAGGTAGCCTTTCCCTTCTCCAGGGGGTCTTCCCAACCCAGGGATCGAGCCCAGGTCTCCTGTATTGCCGGTGGATTCTTTACCAGCTGAGCCACAATTCCACAATATATCAATTATTAGTAGTTCATAACCTCTTTGGATTGCAGATCCCTTTGAAAATCTGATGAAAACTATAGCTCTTCTCCCAAATAAGCATGATATTCTTTTATATAGAAATTTAGCAGCTTGTCAATAGAATTCAAGTTTAGAACACTTTATGTAAGAGATATTGTTTTATTATCATACCTTTTGTTATATGCTCTCCCTCTACTTGTTTAATATAAACAGGTAATATTTTTCCTATAATTATTAATTCTTATAGGTAATGTTTTCTACAACATCAGTTTAATGTCCGTATTGTAACTTTAATATATTACAGCATATACACTATCACTATCTCATTATAAATTGAAGTTTTTCTGTTAGGGGCTATCATACATGTTCTTTTCTGATATGTTAAATACAGTAAATTATCTTAAAGAGATCACTATAAACTTAACCAAATAAACATTCTATTATGAAAATTACACATTGGGGAGAAAAAAACCCCACAAATACATGACCACCAGTCCACCCTTTCTAAACCTTAAGTTTCAGAAACTTTATGACCCCCACCTCCAAATAATTTTCCAAAGTTATTGAAACATAGTTTTTTTTTTTTTTTTAAATATTGATCTCTTTGGCTGTGTTGGGTCTTACTCGCAGCACACAGGGATCTTCAATCTCTGCTGTGGCATGCGGAGCTTTTAGCTGCAGCGTACAAACTCTTAGCTGTGGCATATGGGATCTAGTTCCCTGATCAGGGATCGGACCTGCACTGGGAGCACAAAGCCTTGACCACTGGATCACCAGGGAGGCCCATTTAAACATGTTTTATAAAAAGGAGTTCAGTGAATATTTAAAAAATGTTCTAGGTAAACGAGTTGATGCAATAAACAGGGCATAACTAGAGTCACTGCTTAACAAATTCAATGCATCCTTGATAACTGTAAGAAAAAATTAATATTTAATTCACAATTTATAATAACACACACAAAATGGTCTTGTGGATGGCTTGTATCCTCTAAAGACTTTTTAAGTTTGTCTAGCCATATGTATAAGTTATTTGGTTTACTGAAAATATTTTCTAACATATAATGCCAAATATCTGTCCTTTAGCCCATTCCTCCTTTTTTTCATCCCCATTAATCAGCAGACACCCTCTCCAAGAAATATACATTCTCCAGCCTTTGTTGCAACTTGTTGACAGATTAATGAATGTAATGAACTGTTGATATACAATACAACAAATTCCTCTAGATAAGGCATTGATAAGTTCAGATCTAGATTTTGTTTGTTTTTTTATCTTGTGTCTGAGTTGCAAAGAGTTTGTGAATAATGATTAGTAACTTTAAAAATTTTTTGGTTTTTTTTAGTAGTATTAAACATGGCTAAACCTTTCAGAGTTGAAAAGTAACAAACCACATGTTCTAGGCTATGAAAATAAAAGAAGCAACAAGTGTACAAACAGGTCACAAGTAAAATAATGGTCTAAAAAGCTTAAAAATAAAAACATTCACCATGTGAGATCAATTTTTTCCTGATTTAACACAATGATAAATGGTAAATAAATGATCAATGGTAAATTAAGCTTTTGATGAAGATTTGTAAGGAAATTATTCCCCTGATGACTCTAACTAAAGAATGCAAATCTGAAAAGTGCCAATTATAATTTAAGGTGTATCATGTGAAGAGTTGACTCACTGGAAAAGACTGATGCTGGGAGGGATTGGGGGCAGGAGGAGAAGGGGACGACAGAGGATGAGAAGGCTGGATGGCATCACCGACTCAATGGACATGAGTTTGAGTGAACTCAGGGAGTTGGTGATGGACAGGGAGGCCTGGCGTGCTGCGATTTACGGGGTCGCAAAGAGTCGGACACGACTGAGCAACTGAACTGAACTGACTTAAGAACTAAATGTGTATGAATGATACAACAAATGTGGTATCATTACTGAAGTTCATTTTTATTTCCCAAAACAAAAACTGATAAAAATATTTTGGTTTGAGAACGTGGCTTGCAAATGGGCCAAATCAAAGCTTTTTGATTGACAACGCTTGCTAGCAAACAAAAAAAGATTCTTTCCAGTTTAAACTAGTCATGTTAAGTAAAAATTACCAAACAATGCTTACATGTTAGAAGTTTAAAGGAATCACAGGCTTCATTATACCTATATCAAAATTACTCAGGAATTAAAATGAAAGGCAGCAGCAGTGGCAAATATGTCAGATTTACTTACTCAGTCGTTGATTGAGTAAGCCTTCTTAAACATTGTTTTATCACTAAACATTTAAATCTTTTCTATTTAATAAGTTAGTAATAAAATTACAGCTCTTCCTATTCAATATTTTATTTATATACACTATAACATCCTCAACTTTTAACCATATATTTTAAACTTAACATAAAACAGAGGAAAACAGAGGTTGTCTTGCACAGGCATGTGGGTTCTGGAGTCAGGTTGCCTGAGTTCAAATCTGGGTTCATACTGACTAGTTTTGTAACCACAGTGAAATGATTCTACCTCTTTATCTCATTTCCCTCACCTACAAAGTAAAAGTAAATATTTTACCAACAGTACCTTCTTTATAAGATAACTGCATTCTGGCCATTAGAAGACTTGATAAGATTTACCGTTATTCTATAATTATTAGCACAAGCATGATGACCACATCTTCTGCAACTTCTGTCCTTCAACAGGGAGGGACATTACTACTTCAGGCATCTCTGTTAAATAACTTATCATACTTAATTCTGATCTTCCTCCTATACATAAGCACATACACTCAAACACATTTTCTGGTAAAAAGCATTATTCAATTGTGAACAGGTGGTGCTATGGACTTGCTCTGGTTTGAATGCTTGTGTCCCTCCAAATTCTTATGTTGAAACCCGAATGTCCAATGTAAGGGCACTGGGAGGTGAGGCTGCGGGAGGTGCCTAGGTCACAAAGTTGGAGCCCTTCTGCACCTGTGTAAGAGCACTGCCGCCACAGAGCTCTCTAGCCCCTCCCACTACGTGAGGACACAGTGGCGAGCTGCTAAGTCTGCAACTGGCAGGCGGGCCTTCCCCAACAGAACCGGACCAAGTTACCCACCCTCTCCATCACATGAGGTCACAGAAAGCAGGCAGTTCTCTGAGAGTCAAGAAGAGAACCCTCATCAGAACCAGACCATGTTGTCACTCTGACCGATTTTGGACTTCACAGCCTCCAGAACTGTGAGAAAATAAATTTCTATTTTAGCCATCCTCTATGGCATTTTGTTATGGCATTCCAAGCTGACTAATACAGCTGTTATACTTTTCAGTGTTTAAATACACAAGTGAAAATGACTCTAAGTTTTCTTTTGCTAAGTTCATCAAACCTTTACAAATCCATGTTGTGTGCAGTTTTCGGACTGCAGAGTATATGAGAATAAGTTGTGGTCTGCCTACAATGCAGTTTCTTTTTAAGAGGACAATTATACTTAGGTCTACAATATGTTCTTAGTCTTAAGGATTCTTACCTTTTGTATCTTCCTGAAACTGTTCTAGATGGCTCCTATAAAGTAAAAATAACAACATATCAGTTTGGGTATGTGTAAAAGCACACACAATTCCAGGTTATATAAAATAATCGATAGAGAACGTTGGAACAATTACCATTACTTTTAAAAATTCATATTGCTGATCAAACAAAACAATATCCTACATTTGATTTTTCAGACAAAACCAATCACTGTTTAAAAATTATATCTTTAATTTGGAAACATTCTAAAAGCTTAGAAAAAAATTTTAAAGGGTTATCATTCATCAACCAATTTAAACATTTTTGGAAGTCAGGCATTAAAAAACACAACATATCCCCCTTCTAGTGTCTTCTATGCCCTCAGTTTAAAAAAAGAAAAAAAAGCAGGGCGGGGGGGTACAATTCACCACAGACATAAAATGATTAATGTTTATTTTTTAAAATAGCTAAAAATAAAAGGTGAGAAAATATTTTTTATGCTGACTCTAAGCTAGACCTGCCCCGCAAAAAGATAGCTGTTAGTTATATCAAGCATTGGGGAGAGAAGACTATTGTTGCTGTTATTTAGTTACTAAGTCATGTCCGACTCTTTCACAACCCCATGGACTACAGCCCACCAGGCTCCTCTGTCCATGGGATTTCCCAGCCAAGCATACTAAAGTGGGTGGCCATTTCCTTCTCCAAGGAATTGTCCCAACCCAGGGAACAAACCTGCATCTCCTGCTTGGCAGGCAGATTCTTTACCACTGAGCCACCAGGGAAATGGGAAAAGTATGTTGCCTTGAAACCAACAGGGCAGTCTTCTGCTGGTTGAAGACTCTGTTTTGTCTTCTGCAGGTTCATTTTAATAACACAGTCAAAAGTGGGGCTTCCCTGGTGGCTCAGATGGTAAAGCGTCTGCCTGCAATGCAGGAGACCCAGGTTTAATCCCTGGGTCGGGAACATCCCCTGGAGAAGGAAATGGCAATCCACTCCATTATTCCTGCCTGGAAAATCAAATTGATGGGAGGAGCCTGGCAGACTACAGCCCATGGGGTAGCAAAGATGGACACGACTGAGCAACTAACACATAGTCAAAGTTAAATGGTAAGTCTTGATTAACAGGTTACAGATCAACGATACTCCTATAATTTTTTTAAAAATTTTTTAAATAAGTAAGTCTTTGACTCTGCAACCCCATGGACTGCAGCCAGCCAGAGTCCTCTGTCCATGGAATTTCCAGGCAAGAATACTGGAGTGGGTAGGCATTCCCTTCTCCAGGGCATCTTCCAGACCCAGGGATCAAACCCAGATCTCCTGCATTGCAGGCGGATTCTTTACCATGTGGGCCGCTAGGGAAGCCCATAAGGTGATCAGATTCCAGCCTGAAACAGCAAATACTCCATGGTATAGTAAAGAATGTATCAATGTGGAAAAACAAGATAGAAAACCATACAGTTATGAGTAAGACTTAGATTCAAGCTCCAACCAGACAGGCCACCCAGTAGCTCTGAGACTGTGGTTAAGTCATTTAACTTCCATTAGTCTCAGTTTCTTCATCTCTAAAATAGGAACAGAAACAATGTCTACTTTACCAGGTTGCTGTGGGGATTAAATGACGGAAGTGATCAAAACAATTAGCAAAACTCCTTTACAACAGGTTAACAACTTAAAATTGACAGCAAAGGTTTTTTTAAAAAACCTAGGATGTGGAAAAATCTTTAATGAATTTTCTGAGCAGAACTTTAATAAATCTGACTTAATTCCTCCAAATCAATAAATTCCCGTTACTACAGCCTACAAGCAAATGGCATCCCACCCCAGTATTCTTGCCTGGGAAATTCCATGGACAGAGGAGCCTGGCGGGCTCCAGTCCATGGGGTCACAAAGAGTCAGACAGGACTGAGCACACACAGCACACACAGCCTGCATCACTTATTTAAATATGACTTTATCACATTTTTAAGTAACGCAATAAAGGGGCAGCAGGGGTCTCTCACCTTTGATTTCTTTTTCCCCAAAAACCTCAGTATAAACAGTATGCGATAAATATATATATTGACAACATATAGAAATAACTTCCCTGGTAATCTACAGTTACAGAAAAAGCATCACCTTGGAATTAAAAAGTTGTCAAAAGCAACCAGGTGATACGATACAAGAAGTACTCATGTGTGTGGGCCTAGCCCTTTAATAGGATCACCCTGGAGGAGCCATGGTCCAACAGCTGGTTCAAAGACATTTTACCCTCCTCTGGGCACCAACTGATCTCATAGCAGAGACAGTAACAAAAGCCTAGCGAGTCAACTTTAAACAGTTTCTTATCTACTTGTCATTAAACTATGAGACCCTAAAGATAAGACAGATGAATCTTTGTACTCTAACACCAAACATGTAAAACAGAGCTCCTATTTATAAAAATATGATATCTCTAAGTGAATAACAACAAAGAATATACATTAAAAAATCTAGTTTTTTAAAACTATTTTTTAAACCATAGTTACTAGATTAAAATGTTTAATCCTGGTTATTTAGATAAAGCAGAAAGAAATACTAAACTTATGTGTATACACTCAAAGTAATGATTTCAAATGCAACTCTTCCCCTTAAGTTTTATAAGCAGTATTCCAACTAATATTTTATCAAGGTTTTCTTTCATAATATTCCCTAATCTTATTATATATGAACTAAAACTTTAGGCACAGACCTTAAAGGATGTCCATCTAAATTAAATATGCATTAGAAAAGATGCTAATGACACAGTAAGGTCCAAAACATAAACACCTCTCTCTGATTTTGGTTATAACTGAAATATTTCAAAAAATGACATCAGCTTGAGGCCATGGCACCCCACTCCAGTACTCTTGCCTGGAAAATCCCATGGATGGAGGAGCCTGGTGGGCTGCAGTCCATGGGGTTGCTAAGAGGCGGACATGACTAAGCGACTTCACTTTCACTTTTCACTTTCATGCCTTGGAGAAAGAATGGCAACCCACTCCAGTGTTCTTGCCTGGAGAATCCCAGGGACAGGGGAGCCTGGTGGGCTGCAGTCTATGGGGTCGCACAGAGTTGGACATGACTGAAGCGACTTAGCAGCAGACTACTTCTTACTGCAATGAAATCAGCATAACTGCTAAATGAAAAGAGCCTCTGCTGCATTTACGGATTTGTGTGTAGCTGATATACTGACTGTAATGGTATGGAAACCTGGCAATAAAAAATATTTCTGAGGCTTCATGTAGGCATTTTCCCCTTATATGGTAGAAGTAGAGATTAATACACATTTAGATTAGAATTTTAATATGTACAGAAATGTGAGATGCAGGATGTTTTTAGCAGCACTACACTATAGTGGCATGATACTACTGTTACACTGCCCCACCTATAAATGACTTAAAAGTACCACTGAAGTATACTATTAATAATAACAAGTTGTATGTTACTAATTTTTTACATTTCTTACAGCTTTTAAGAAAACTAGTCACTTAAAAGGCGCTTCCCAGGTGGCACAGTGGTAAAGAACCCGCCTGCCAATGCAGATGTGGGCTCAATCCCTGGGTAGGGAAGATCCTCTGGAGGAGGAAATGGCAATCCATTCCACTGTTCTTGCCTGGAAAAATTCCATGGGCAGCAGAGCCTGGTGGGCTATAGTCCATCGGATTGCAAAGAGTCAGACATAACTGAGCAAGTGAGCACACAGTCCCTTAAAACATACCTCAAATTTTACAGTATTTTCTCTACAACTTGTCTGGTACAACTGATAAAATTATAAACTCAGACATACTTGACCAAACTACTCCATGCTCAAGTCCAAGATATGTAAACAATCAGATTTAAGTCTATTTCTATATAACTAATATTCAAGTTAAGATTCTAATGCAGACCAACACTCAAGCTTATTGCTTACTGGCCAGATTTGAAAACTGTTTTTATTAGATTATACATTTTGTAGCTAAATGTTATTTCACAGTGACTCTGGTAACCAAATTTCATTGCTTAACAACCAAATGTGCCTCAGATCAGACAGACTACATTAGTGTCACCAGAGATTGAGAGGGGTGGCAGCCTGCTTCTCACGTGTATTCAAAACTGATATGTACAGATAGGAGTTTAAAGTCATCTTTCGCCCTGACAAAAAGACAAAACTAAAATGTTAGACAGAGGAAAAAAAAAATCAACACCTATAGTGCAGTGTAACAGTCCCTTACAATTTTGAGGAGGAAAATGCTTGATGCTTCTACATGTTAATATACAATTCTATACAACTATAAGCCTCTATGTGCCCAATATGCTACTGGAGATCACAAGAGTCCGAAATGCAGTACTTGGATGCAGTCTCAAAAACGACAGAATGATCTCTGTTCGTCTCCAAGGCAAACCATTCAATATCACAGTTATCCAAGTCTATGCCCCAACCAGTAATGCTGAAGAAGCTGAAGTTGAACGGTTTTATGAAGACCTACAAGACCTTTTAGAACTAACACCTAAAAAAGATGTCCTTTTCATTATAGGGGACTGGAATGCAAAAGTAGGAAGTCAAGAAACAACTGGAGTAACAGGCAAATTTGGCCTTGGAATGCGGAATGAAGCAGGGCAAAGACTATTTTAATAGAGTTTTGCCAAGAAAATGCACTGGTCATAGCATACACCCTCTTCCAATAACACAGAGAAGACTCTACACATGGACATCACCAGATGGTCAACACCGAAATCAGACTGATTATATTCTATGCAGCCAAAGATGGAGAAGCTCTATACAGTCAACAAAAAAAGACCAGGAGCTGACTGTGGCTCAGATCATGAACTCCTTATTGCCAAATTCAGACTTAAAGTGAAGAAAGTAGGGGAAACCGCTAGACCATTCAGGTATGACCTAAATCAAATCCCTTATGATTACACAGTGGAAGTGAGAAATAGATTTAAGGGCCTAGATCTGATAGATAGAGTGCCTGATGAACTATGGAATGAGGTTCATGACACTGTACAGGAGACAGGGATCAAGACCATCCCCATGGAAAAGAAATGCAAAAAAGCGAAATGGCTGTCTGGGGAGGCCTTACAAATAGCTGTGAAAAGAAGAGAGGAGAAAAGGAAAGATAGAAGCATCTGAATGCAGAGTTCCAAAGAATAGCAAGAAGAGATAAGAAAGCCTTCCTCAGCGATCAATGCAAAGAAATAGAGGAAAAGAACAGAATGGGAAAGACTAGAGATCTCTTCAAGAAAATTAGAGATACCAAGGGAGCATTTCATGCAAAGATGGGCTTGATAAAGGACAGAAATGGTCTGTACCTAACAGAAGCAGAAGATATTAAGAAGAGGTGGCAAGAATACACGGAAGAACTGTACAAAAAAGATCTTCACAACCAAGATAATCATGATGACGTGATCACTAATCTAGAGCCAGACATCTTGGAAAGTGAAGTCAAGTGGGCCTTAAAAAGCTTCACTATGAACAAAGCTAGTGGAGGTGATGGAATTCCAGTTGAGCTATTTCAAATCCTGAAAGATGATGCTGTGAAAGTGCTGCACTCAATATGCCAGCAAATGTGGAAAACTCAGCAGTGGCCACAGGACTGGAAAAGGTCAGTTTTCATTCCAATCCCAAAGAAAGGCAATGCCAAAGAATGCTCAAACTACCGCACAATTGCACTCATCTCACATGCTAGTAAAGTAATGTTCAAAATTCTCCAAGCCAGGCTTCAGCAATACGTGAACCGTGAACTCCCTGATGTTCAAGCTGGTTTTAGAAAAGGCAGAGGAACCAGAGATCAAATTGCCAGCATCCGCTGGATCATGGAAAAAGCAAGAGAGTTCCAAAAAAACACCTATTTCTGCTTTATTGACTATGCCAGAGCCTTTGACTGTGTGGATCACAAGAAACTGTGGAAAATTCTGAAAGAGATGGGAATACCAGACCACCTGATCTGCCTCTTGAGAAACCTGTATGCAGGTCAGGAAGCAACAGTTAGAACTGGACATGAACAACAGACTGGTTCCAAATAGGAAAAGGAGTACATCAAGGCTGTATACTGTCACTCTGCTTATTTAACTTCTATGCAGAGTACATCATGAGAAACGCTGGACTGGAGGAAACACAAGCTGGAATCAAGATTGCCGGGAGAAATATCAATAACCTGAGATATGAAGATGACACCACCCTTATGGCAGAAAGTGAAGAGGAACTAAAAAGCCTCTTGATGAAAGTGAAAGAGGAGAGTGAAAAACTTGGCTTAAAGCTCAACATTCAGAAAACAAAAATCATGGCATCCGGTCCCATCACTTCATGGGAAATAGATGGGGAAACAGTAGAAACAGTGTCAGACTTTATTTTTTTGGGCTCCAGAATCACTGCAGATGGTGACTGCAGCCATGAAATTAAAAGATGCTTACTCCTTGGAAGAAAAGTTATGACCAACCTAGATAGTATATTCAAAAGCAGAGACATTACTTTGCCAACTAAGGTCCGTCTAGTCAAGGCTATGGTTTTTCCTGTGGTCATGTATGGATGTGAGAGTTGGACTGTGAAGCAGGCTGAGCGCCTAAGAATTGATGCTTTTGAACTGTGGTATTGGAGAAGACTCCTGAGAGTCCCTTGGACTGCAAGGAGATCCAACCAGTCCATTCTGAAGGAGATCAACCCTGGGATTTCTTTGGAAGGAATGATGCTAAAGCTGAAACTCCAGTACTCTGGCCACCTCATGAGAAGAGGTGACTCACTGGAAAAGACTCTGATGCTGGGAAGGATTGGGGGCAGGAGGAGAAGGGGACGACAGAGGATGAGATGGCTGGATGGCATCACTGATTCGATGGATGTGAGTCTGAGTGAACTCCGGGAGATGGTGATGAACAGGGAGGCCTGGCGTGCTGCGATTCATGGGGTCACAAAGAGTCGGACATGACTGAGCGACTGAACTGAACTGAACTGATAAGCCTCTATATTTCAGGAACCACAAAGACTTCCGAGCAAACAGTGATAACTTAACAATTACTATAACTGTTAAAAAGTTGACAATTTTAGTCTAAATGTGGGGGCGGGGGAGAAGAAAGACTTTCAGTATCACTGAAACTGCTTATAAAAAATACAAATGTTAAGACTATACTGGTCTTTAAAGTTTCAAAGACGATGTAATTAGACCTTCAATAACTCCAAAGTCTATTATACTACTGATTTAAAATATACTTTTCCTGAAATAATCTTCCTTGCAATGGGATGGTTTATATTACAAAAGGAAAGGGGAAAGATCTATGTAGAGCTTAGAAAATGTTGGCAAAGCAAATTGGTTTATGTAAGTTTAAATAAAACATTCCGCTTCATTCAAGCTTACAATGCTCAGTAAGGAAATTCCACAAACATTGTCTTTACAGGTGCAATGGGAGATCACAATTTGTAAAGTATGAACAAATATAAAAGCAAATGTGAAATAAGATCAGACAAATACTGGCCCAGTAGAATATAATAAAATAATACTGAAGTTATTCAAATTTATTTGAACCCCCAGTAAAACTATGGTATACCACGTTAAATGACTTTCAGGACTATATTAAAATACCTATAGTGGTTGGTATACACAATATATTGATACTAAGGATACAAAGTTGAAGATGAATGAAGAATGGAATATCTGTAAGGTATAACTTACAGATGAATAACTTAAAAATGAAAATAAGAAAACCGAACATAATGTACATACAGCAGGGGAACTTGGCCTGGTATGAGAAATCAGAGCCTGAGCAGAACGCCGAGAGGCAGACAAAGCAGGAAAGGGAAGTCAGGGTATCAGGCCTGAGGAGAGGTCAGAAAGGGAGCCCCATGAAGGGATACTGAGAGCCCCACACTCAAACAGAGTGTGAGGGCATGATGGTCATCCACAGAGGAGGGTGGCCCAAAATGGGGGTTTTGCCCATAAGGGTAAAGAAGGTATTCCCTCAAAGAGGCGGCCTGGCATGGAGAATTCACAGCCTGTGTAGGGTGCGGAGAGGATCTCTGTAGGGAGTGAGCAGGGGAGATGTGCTAGAGCCCCAGTAAATAGGATGAAGAGAGCATCCAGAGTGGAAGCCTGGCCTGGGTGGGTCAAAACCCAATCAGGTTGACAAGGCATCCCCAGGGAGGAGTAATCCAGCATGACACCTCAGTCTGCGCAGGGCAAAGACAGATCTGAGAGTGGAGCAGCCCTCATGGGACGGCAGGAGCAAAGCAGGGTGAGCAGGGGATCCACATGGGCCGCGACCTGCTACGAGGTGTCAGAATCAAGCAGGGCCAAGAGCGTACAGTACTCTGCAGCCTCACAAGGGAACGGCCAAGCCTGAAGAAAGTGAAGAGTGTTCATGCAGAAGGTAAAGCCAATATGTGACGTCAGAACCCACATGCAGTGAGGAGGGGATCAGCACGCGGAAGGAGTCACAATGGGAGAGAGGTCACATACAGGGGAACTGAATAAATAAGAAAACATATCAAGAATAATGTGAAACAGGTTACCCAATGTCAGAAAAGGGAGTTACGAGTACTAGACTAAGCCTTGCGATATCGGATTACAATTGGCCATATTGGTATAAATTAGTTTCAATATCTACATAAATAGATGTGGCTAGCTAGATAGGTAAGTAAGCAGCCAACAGATATGTGTACGTATGTAGGTGCATATAGACACACAAAGTAGGTCTGTACATTCAGAGGGACTAGGAACGGTGACACCTCAACAACATGAACACAACTACAGCCCAGATCTTGGCTTCATAATATCATTTTCAATAAAAGGAATCAGGGCTCCTTAGAGGCACAGCTGCTTTCAAGGCTGGAGTAAGAAAGCTCTAGATGAGTCTGCAATACCTTATTACACCAGAAAACAAAGTATTCTAAGAAAGATGGAGATGCAGCAAATGATACAAAAGGTTACAGGGGCTCCCACTGGCCAAATCTGGGATACTGTGAATATTAAAATAAACAGTGATGGTGTGGTAGAGCAAACTCGGAGATAGTGAAAGACAGGGAAGCCTGGTGTGCTGCAGTTCATGGGGCCGCAAGGAGTCAGACACGACTTAGCAACTGAACAACAAGGAAGAATAATGACCCTCAAAGATGTTCACATCTTAATTTCTAAAACCTTCGAACATATTAGGTTACACAGCAAAGGGAAATTAAGGTTGCTAAACAATGATCTTAAACAGGGAGATTATACTGCGTTATCTAATGGGCCCACTGTAATCACAATGGTCACTCAAAGTGGAAGAAAGAGGCAGAAAGTCAGAGGGAGATAGAGCAAAGCAGAAAAGTCACAATTTTGACTTTGAAGAAGGAAGAGGGACAAGGAATTCAGGTAGCTGCTAAGAGCTGGAAGAGGCAAGGAAATGGATTCTCTCCTATAGCATCCCAAAAGGAACGCAGTCCTGATTTTATCCTTTGATTTCGGTCCACAATTTTACCGGTCCAATGAGACTGCCAACTTAAAAACTGTAAGTTGATAAATTTGTGTTGTTTTAAGATACCAGATTTGTGGCAATCAAGCTAATACAGATTATAACAAGGTAAAACCCATCAGATAAAATGGGGGGTAGTGAGTTGCTACAGAGATACAGATATAACTAGACAGACCAATGGGTGCAGACAGTAGAGTGTCTGATGGAGACGAAGGAGTCTACAGGCTCGGAGAGCTCAGCCACAAACACTCATGGAGCAGCAGCAGGGGGGCCTGGCAAACGTCGCCTAATCACACGATCAAAGTGATCAGCAGCAGCAATGGGACAAATTAAACCCATGGGTCACCTGATAGACTACACACTGAGAGAAGCACAGCGTCAATTCTGTGATAATACACAGCAGGAATCTAACCAGAAGTAAATATCAGATAACCCAAACTGAAGGTCGTATGACAGAAATAAATGATCTATAATCTTTAAAAAATGTTAAGATTAAGGAAGCTAAGGAAAGACGGATCAAACTAAAGGACCCTAAGGAGATACAGCAACTAAACAGAATGTGTGATTCTGAACTAGACCCTTTGCTGTAATTTAGGATATAACTGGGACAACTGGTGAAACTTGATGGTATCTGAATAAACTAGATGGTAAAAAAAAATGTGTCAATGTCAATTTTAATTTTCTATCTTGAAGAGCTATGTTGCAGTTATGCAGAAGATCTTCTTTGCAGAAAACACACAGGGAAGTATTGGGTATAATAAGGCATCAAGTTAGCAACTTACTCTCAATCATTTTCAGGGGAAAAAATAATTCTCTACACAGTACTTGTAACTTTTCAGGTAGCCTGAGAATGTTTTAAAAGGAAAATCAATAAGCAAAGAAAGAAGTAAAATGAAATTCATAAATGCCCTCTCATAAAATGCTCTTGATTACATAAACTGATAAACTTTTCTTTATAAGTAATTTAGGCAATATGTTGAGAAATTTTTAGTCTTAAATATGCATTATAGGGAATTCCCTGGGGGTCCCTTGTGGCTCAGCTGGTAAAGAATCCACCTGCAATGTGGGGGACCTGGGTTTGATCCCTGGGATGGGAAGATCTTCTGGAGAAAGGAAAGGCTACCCACTCCAGTATTCTGGCCTGGACAATTCCATGGACTGTATAGTCCATGGGGTCGCAGAGTCAGACATGACTGAGCAAGTTCCACTTTCACTGGTGGTCCAGTAATTACAATTTTGTGCTTCCACTGCAGGAAGAACCGGTTCAATCCCTGGTGGGGAACTAAGATCCCGCAAGTCATGAGGGATAGCTAATAAATAATTTTTAAAAACTGTTCCGACCTTTGACCCAATAAGCTTATCTCTGGTAATCTGGCCAAAGAAAATAATTCAAAACAAGTTCAATTTACATAGATGTTACTTTCAGTAGTACTTATAATAGTAAAAATGTTTAACCACTGAGGAATCCTATTAATGGGAAATTTGTGTCAACTACTATTCACATTAAAAAAGAAAATTCTATGCCAATGAAAATAATATATAAAGAGATTAGAATAACATGAAAAAATGTTCATGCTCTAACACCTACAAAGAGAATTTTGGCAATATCATCAAAATTACAAACATGTATTCCTTTTCACTTAGAAATTCCAGTGCTAGGGTTTTATTCTACTGATTTATGCACACATATACAAAAGACTGTAAGTTTCTTACATATTGAAAGGTTTTTACCACTGCATTGTTTGCAGCATCAAAAACTTACATGTTTCAACTAAATGATCAAGTCAGAAAAATTATGATACATCTATAAAACAGAATATTCTGTGGTTACAAAAAAGATAATAAGGAAGCTCTTTATGTACTATCGCAGAAGTCTCTCTACAATATTAAATGAAAAGAACAAGCTGCAAGAGTGCGCCTAAAATTAGGAATATGTATATTATACACACACACACACACACAAACATAAACTTGTTTCTGGACTGCCTTGAAAAGAATGTACAAGAAAAGAAAGCACTGCTGCTGCTGCTGTTGCTAAGTCGCTTCAGTCGTGTCCGACTCTGTGCGACCCCATAGTCGGCAGCCCACCAGGCTCTCCCATCCCTGGGATTCTCCAGGCAAGAACACTGGAGTGGGGTGCCATTTCCTTCTCCAAAAGAAAGCACTAGTTGCCTCCAAAGAAGGTAACCAGGTAGCTGAGAGAGACTTTTTACTATTTTTTCCTTTCTATGCTTTTTGCATTTTTTAGCATGTGACAATATGTTTCCTTTTAAATTAATTAAGCCTAATGTTTAAAATTTAATAAACAATTTATAAAAATACATAAAGAAAGGTACTTTCCTGTCTTTCACATTTTCCATTGATCCTGTATTATTTAATCAGAGATTTAATATATTACTTTGAAAACTGACAGGATTAGGCATGACCACCTAGGAAAAAACATGGTTAAAATGTGTAGAATCATAGGTAAAAATGAAAGAAAAAAATTTAAAGGCTTATATTTTATTACTACTACTCCATATTATTTGAAAAAAGCCAAACAGAAACTTAAAATACTCTAACCTTTCATAACGCATACTATTACCCCAAATCCATGTTCCCATTTCATTCATTTCAAAAAATCTGTTTCACTGAATGGCTAAGATTCACACGTGCCCTGTATACTCAGCTGTGTGGGACTCCTGGTGACCCCATGGACTGTAGCCTGCCAGGCTCTTCTGCCCATGGGATTTCCCAGGTAAGAATCCTAGAACGGGTTGCCATTTCCTCCTCCAGGGGATCTTCCTGACCCAGGGATGGAGCCCGTGTCTCTTGTGTCTTCTGCACTATAGGTGGATTCTCGACCACTATGCTACCACATAGAGAATACTAAGAAACAGTCTTTCTCTCTGGTCTGTTCAAAAAAAAAGCAAGCCTTAGAACAACCAATGAAGACTTCCTTGGTGGTCCAGTGGTTAAGAATCTGCCTGCCAATACAGGGGACATGGGTTCAATCCCTGGCCCAGGAAGATTCCACAGGCTGCAGGACAACCAAGTCCATCCACCACAACCACTGAGCCTGGGCGCCCCAAGCCAGTGCGCTACATCAAAAGAAGCCTCCACAATGCGAAGCCCCTGCCCTGCAACTGGAGAGGAGCCTCCACCGGCCACCACTGGAGAAAGCCCTCATGCAGCCATAAATACATAATATAATTTTTTAATGCCAGTATTTTCTATTCATTGTTTTTAAAGTTGGAATTATAAATGAAATCTATCCTGTCTTAGAGTAACAGAACATATGAGTTCAGGTAGTAATTCAGAGAGAGGCCAGCTATGTGGACAGAAGAGTTCTTATTCCCATTCCCACTTCAGTGTGGCAGTCTGCAATCCACGGGAGACTCTCTACTTCTCTTTCATCCTAAGCACACAGCCTGAAAAATAGATACCTAAAACCATGATCACCAGTGAGTCACATCCTAATTGCTAATGAAACAAATCAAAATGAGAGAAATGAAGGGTAGATCTAGGAAGAGACTAGTAAAGCTATAGGAAAGAAGTTAAACTGCAAGAGATCAGATCAGTTGACACTTCTCCGTATCTGAGTTTAAACCTGGGAATAAGCTAAACACTAAGCTCCCCAGCTTCGAAAGGGTAAGGACTTCATTCAACAGAAATAAATCAGCTCTCTTTCCAAAAGTTGCTGCCTGATGTTAAGTGACATGATCAAGAACTGAAACCAGGTCTAGATTCTTAATCTAAATGCTATACTGTCTCTATCCTAACAAATTAAGCCTATTTCTTCACCTGGAATATGTACAGGCTTCATTTCAGCTTTGTTGTGATACACAAAGGATACAAAGATAGTTTAATATAATAGGGTACTACTTCTCCTAGTAGTAGCAACTGCGATACAGAGGAACAGACAAACCTGCGTTACTCTACCATTCACCACCTCAATATCTGCCTCGAAGAGAAGAGCAAAGAGAAATCTTGCATTCATATCCAAACCACTTCAAAACATTTTGCCTCTTTCAGCTAAATACCTTCTATTATAACCCTGCAAGTTAACAGACAACCTTATATTTCATCTTTTTTCATCAATAAAACAGGGAGATGCATGTACTGCTTGTAAATCCCCTTTAAAGTGGTATCATAATAAAATACATTAAAAAAAATCAAATGCTGAAAAGACAACACGGCAGCTTAACACCTCAAAATAGTGTCAAATTAATTTAAGATTAAATATACACAGATCATTCCCAAATGACAGTTTGTATGGAATGATTCTGCAGAGCAATCTGCTTTAAACTGAGGCACTCCAATGCCAACATCTTCCAATTCTCTGTGCCACAAGAAGCCAAGACAACAGCTAATTTGAAACTGACCTAAATTTTCTTTTAAAAAATATAACTACACAGAAACATTGATGTATCTGGCAATCCACAATACTACATATTGTGTTTTATTATGTTTAAACATTTCACTTAGTAGAAACTTGTTATTCAACTCTACTTGCTATGCAAGTCTAAAGCAAATATCAGCTAAAAACAGAACTGTCTGCTAAACCTTACTTCTTTAAGAGCAAAAGAGCTAATTACTTTTCCTGGTTATTTTCACAATGGATACTGTTTAAACCTGCTTGGTTAATCAGTAAATATTCATTGATCAGGATCTAAGGACCAAATACTGCTTATATCAAAAGGTATTTAGACATAAGGAAAATGCATAGTTAAATTCATTTAAAGTACTTCAGTGGAGCTGATGCAATTAAAATAAAATTGGAAAAATTATTATCAGTAACTTAAAAAAACTATTGTTAAAATAGCTAGTGACATTCTAGAACTTCTAAATACTCACTTGTAGCAGGTAAGAACTTCCTGGATCTAACAAGCTTACAGCCTCATTTTGCATTGTGTTCTGTTGTGTAATCGCATCTTCTCGTTTCCGCTCTTTCTGCCCAGCTTCGTCATCTTCATATTCATCTAAGCACTGAAAGAAAGAACATTTTTCATTTTATTTCTATATAATATTAATAAAATGTTTTAATAGTATGTGAAGATAAATTTGATAACAAATAGAAATATGGAGCATTCAGAAACTACACAATAAAAGTATTCAACAACAGGTGCATTTAATTCCTATAAACTAAATTATCTGCTTAAAAGCCAAACCTCCACATGCACACCCCTGTCAACATCTTTTCTTGAGGTTCTCACTACTAGTGACAGGGTCTGCTTAAAGCTAGGGTTCATTTATTCTCTATCACTCTATCTTCAAGTAAATGGACTGTGTACCTTAAAGCACTTTTTGGGAGGGTAATACAAGATACACCACACAGACACAGAATGTAGAATCTAATGGGAAGATGTGTACACATGTGTGTGTATGGGCACAGATAACTCAACAATAGTGGCCCTTTTTCTACCTTAGTAGTACCTATGAGTATTTTCACGTCAAGAGTAAATCTTCAACAAAAGACTTTGTAGAACTTGTAACTTTAAAAATGAGTTTAATTTGGAATTGCAAATACAGAAAAAGAATTTCAGATGATGGGAAGAGCATATGAGAAAGCTTGCATGAAAAAGCACTGTTTAAAAAATTGAATCAACACCTACATTATCTACCTCCAAGCTTTGTACATGGGGGGAGAAAAAAACCACAAACAGAAAACAAAACTCTATCCATTACACCCAATGTGAAATGGTGGTCATCTAATCCTTGTAACTGAACACATTCTTAACCAATACAGTGCCTCTGTGTGTTCTATAAGAGACAAAAAATAAATAATCTCTCTGCAGGCGCTCTGAGATATACCAATGGCAGGATGGCAGGAAAGGCAATAGGATTTACACATTGTACACAGAGAAAAGACTGAAGCCACTGTGCAAAGCAGGGGTCACTAGAGCTTACGGTATAGGAGGACACAGAAAGTCAGCAGCACATTCACAGACACAGGGGCCATGGGGCGGGTATGGAAGAAGCATCTGCTGAGATGCAGTCTTAAATCAAGATGTTATGAAGAGAAACCTGGGGGACGGAATGGAAGGGATGAATTAAAGGAAACAGGTAGGTTGAAGATTCCAGAAAATGCTCAGGATCCCTCCTGTAATGCAACTGAGTGTGTTCAGGTGTCACCTGGCCCTCATCTCCTCACCCTGCGGGAACTGGGGCTTAGGTAACTGGTACAAGAAATATGATAAGATTGTGGCTGCTGCTATTGCTGTAACAAACTGTTCTTGTTCTGACCCAGGAGACTAGTGTCTTCTACCAGGATCCATGAGCCCATAGGAGGCTAACTCGTTAGCCTGTGAGAGGCTAAGATCTCAGATCCTTTAAAGTTCTTGACAGAGGCGAGTAATGGAAAGGCATATGCTCTGTTCACAAAGAAATACAGATAATAAATAGCCTTAGAAGTCTGCACTTTTTGTTACATAACATGGAAAGATGTTCTAGTGATACAATTCCCTGGAATATAAATGAAACATGATCAAGACTGACCTGGGGCAGGAACTTGTACCAGCAATTCAGAGTTCTGATTAATAGGGGCAGGGACCAACAGTGGAAAGACTAGTTACACAACACAGTAGGCAATGTGGTCCTATGAAAAATGATCTATTTGGGAATTCCCTGTAGATCCAGTGGATAAGACTCAGTGCTTTCACTTCTGGGACCCACATTAAACCCCTGGTTGGGGAACTAAGATCCCACAAGCTATGCAGCAGGGGCAAAAAAAAAAAACCCAAAGATATATCTGAGGTAGGAAACAGACTCAATAAAAGAAATCTAGTAAAGGGTACCAAAGTTTAAGAAATCAGTACTGATTAGAAGAAAAAGAATCTCTCTTAGAACTTTTAAAAGGACTTTTTCAAACCAAGAAATAAATGTTTTATGCCAAAGTAACAACAAAATTTAAAAGCAAAGCCATAGTTAAGACATTGATGTCCACTATCAACACTGACCTGCCTCTTGAGAAACCTACATGCAGGTCAGGAAGCAACAGTTAGAACTGGACATGGAACAGACTGGTTCCAAATAGGAAAAGGAGTATGTCAAGGCTGTATATTGTCACCCTGCTTATTTAACTTCTTTGCAGAGTGCATCATGAGAAATGCTGGGCTGGATGAAGCACAAGCTGGAATCAAGATTGCCAGGAGAAATATCAATAACCTCAGATATGCAGATGACATCATCCTTATGGCAGAAAGTGAAGAAGAACTAAAGAGCTTCTTGATGAAAGTGAAAGAGGAGAGTGAAAAAGTTGGCTTAAAGCTCAATATTCAGAAAACGAAGATCATGGCATCTGGTCCTATCACTTCATGGCAAATAGATGGGGAAACAGTGGAAACAGTGTCAGACTTTATTTTGGGGGCTCCAAAATTACTGCAGATGGTGATTGCAGCCATGAAATTAAAAGATGCTTACTCCTTGGAAGAAAAGTTATGACCAACCTAGATAGCATATTTTAAAGCAGAGATATTACTTTGACAATAAAGGTCCATCTAGTCAAGGCTATGGTTTTTCCAGTGGTCAGGTATGGATGTGAGAGTTGGACTGTGAAGAAAGCTGAGCACCGAAGAATTGATGTGTTTGAGCTGTGGTGTTGGAGAAGACTTTTGAGAGTCCCTTGGACTGCAAGGAGGTCCAACCAGTCCATTCTGAAGGAGATCAGCCCTGGGATTTCTTTGGAAGGAATGATGCTGAAGCTGAAACTCCAGTACTTTGGCCACCTCATGAGAAGAGTTGACTCATTGGAAAAGACTCTGATGCTGGGAGGGATTGGGGGCAGGAGGAGAAGGGGACGACAGAGGATGAGATGGCTGGATGGCATCACTGATTCGATGGACGTGAGTCTGAGTGAACTCCGGGAGTTGGTGATGGACAGGGAGGCCTGGCGTGCTGCAGTTCATGGGGTCGCAGAGAGTCAGACACGACTGAGCGACTGAACTGAACTGATCAACACAGATGTTAGCATCACTCTGGAAGTGCTATCTGATAAAACCAGGGAAAAGTAATAAGAGATTTTAGCACTAGAAATAAATTTTCATCATTTCAAGTGTATGAAAACTTATGATAAAGATGCTAGAAAAGAGAAAGGAGTACAGAAATTCCTCAACAGATAGTACCAAGAGGTCAGCAGAGGCTTCCCAGGGGGCGCTAGTGGTAAAGAACCTGCCTGCCAATGCAGGCAATGCAAGAGATACAGGTCAATCCCTGGGTCAGGAAGATCCCTGGAGAAGGAAATGGCAACCCACTCCAGTATTCTTGCCTGGAAAATTCCATGGACAGAGGAGCGTGGCAGGTTACAGTTTATGGGGTCACAAAGAGTCAGACACAACTAAGTAACACTTTCACTTCACAAAGAAAGAAATGTTAGTGGAGGTATTAAAATGAGTTCTATGTTAGATTAAAAAATTATAAGAATTTGGAATTTGGAATCTGAGAGACCAAGATTCAAATTCCAGGTTGGTCACTTAAAATAGTAATAAACATCTACTAATAACTGAGTATCATCTAGGTGTGTAGACCACTGTTAAGCACTGACAGCTAGTATTTCAAACACAAATAATTTTCACAAAAATCACAGGAGATGTGTACTACTTTATATAAGAAGAATGTGAGGATTAGAATTAAGAAAGAGGCTGAAGGACACAAAATTGTTGAGGGGTGCAGTCAGAACTCCAGCCCAAGCCATTTAAAGACAAACCACAAACTCAATTTTCCAACTACCACGTATAACCTATTTATCACTCATGAAATCCATTTAGTGCACCATAACCCAGAGTTCAAATGAAGAAAAAAGAGAGAAAATATCAGTGAGCACTTTTTCAGTGGAACTCTGGTTTCATATTACTTGTGATCGTCTTAGGTCACCTTGCAGAACACAGAATTACTGGAAGTTACAGGACAAATGGAGTAGCTAAGAGCTAACTATTGTTGTAGCTGGATAACAGTTATATAAAGATTCATCTACTCTAGTTCTGTATACGTTAACGTTTTACCTTTTTTTTTTTTTTTCATTTTAAAGGGACTTCTAGGAATTCTATCAGGTCTCATTGCCATGCTTATTTCAGTCACTGACAGCAGACCAAACTTCCCCAGGTCTCACCCCAACACTGGCACAGACTCTTGTTTCCATACTGCCTGGTATATTCCTTAATCTGACCCAGTCCTGTCCCTCCTCTCCCTTCTAAATTATTCCTTAGTGCCCTCTGGAATTCCTGCTGATTAACATTTTGCTTTTCTCAGCTACAGAATGAAACCTAGTTGGCTCCTTGAAAAAGACCTTTCTCCAATAAGTTGCACTCAACTTGAAGCTATTTGTTTTTGAAGTTCTTTCATACCTTTGGGCCTGGTGAAAGGATTCCCTGTTCTTTTGACTGTTTCTCTGGCCAATGATTCTTATTCAGTCAATACCACTCCCTAAGAAGCAGGCAATTTTGCGGAGGAATTTCTGCTCATGTTGATAATTTAAAAATATATATTACTTATTTATGGATCAGATGCATGAAATGGATATCTTGCATAATTGAAAAATTTATAATTTGAAAAATTAGTCCCTCTAAGAAAGAACTGACTCACATCCCATCCAAATGTAGACTGTAATACTGAACAGTCATGCAGAAGAAAAATCTGTTTGTAATTTAGTCAGTTCAGTTACTCAGCCGTGTCCAACTCTTTGCGACACCATGGACTGCAGCACGCCAGGCCTCCTTGTCCATCACCAGCTCCCAGAGTTTACTCAAACTCATGTCCATTGAGTCGGTGATGCCATCCAACCATCTCATCCTCTGTGGTCCCTTCTCCTCCTGCCTTCAGTCTTTCCCAGCATCAGGGTCTTTTCCAATGAGTCAGCTTTTCACATCAGGTGGTCAAACTTTTGGAGTTTCAGCTTCAGCATCAGTCCTTCCAATAAATGCTCAGGACTGATTTCCTTTAGGATAGACTAGTTGGATCTCCTCGCAGTCCAGGGGACTCTCAAGAGTTTTCTCCGACACCACAGTTCAAAAGTATCAATTCTTTGGTGCTCAGCTTTCTTCACAGTCCAACTCTCACATCCATACATGACTACTGGAAAAACCACAGCTTTGAGACTTAGATGGGCCTTTGTTGGCAAAGTAATGTCTATGTTTTTTAATATGCTGCCTACGTTGGTCATAGCTTTTCTTCCAAGGAGCGTTTTTTAATTTCATGGCTGCAGTCATCATCCGCAGTGATCTTGGAGCACAAAAATTACCTGAGCCTAAACACATTTTATGGGGGTGGGGGGGAGGGTGTTGTGGGTAGAGGTTTCAGGATTTTAAAATACATATGGATTTTTTCCCAAGAAGATAACTAACCTTTAAAAGCAGAGAACAAGGTATTTCATTTTTGTTAATAATAATATTTTTTTAAGTTGCTCAACATTTTGGAAAATGTCACTGGCAGCAAAGCTATTTGTGGTATTTGACTCACTAATAAAGCACACTTTTATCAGTCCAAAAAAAGGTTTTTAAAATATCAAACATTTAATAAGTTCAAAGACCAAAATAACTAAAGAGGACCCATTTCACGATAGCTTTTCACTACCAATTTTAAAAAGGAGATTCCCACAGAGAAAAAAAGCAACCAACATATCATTTGCCTACTTTAAACACAATATACATTAAATCATTTTTTCTTTCTTTACAATAACCTTTTTAAATGCTTCTAGTATACGGAGAGGGGCTTCCCAGGTGACACTAATGGTGAAGAACCTGCTGACCAGTGGAGGAGACAGAAGAGATGCAGGTTGGATCCCTGGTCGGGGCGGTCTCCTGGAGGAGGGCATGGCAACCCACTCCAGTATTCTTGCCTAGAGAATCCCAGGGACAGAGGAGCCTGGAGGCTACAGTCTACAGGGTCACAAGTGTCTGACATGACTGAAGCGACTTGGCATGCCTGCATATATGGAGAAGAGAGATATTCAACACAGCTTTGTACTTACATCAATTAGAATTCTTGGACAGTAGAAGTATACCTAAGCACAACAATCATCACTCAGAGCTGTTATTTTTCTGAAACTATGCACATTCAACTAAAGAAAGTACAATTTTTAAAAATGTCATATGCATTAAAAATCATTTAATTTTTAATACAATAAGTGCCTAAGCCAAGTTTTGACACTTCCATAATTAGAATAAACTGTGTGGTCTACTATCTAGTTTTTGGAAAACCTAGCTAGAGACTGCTTCACATTCCTTTTTCTTATTTATTCCCTATCATAAGTGAGGAGACTTACAAATGAATTGGACAATTCATTCACCTCCAAACACTAGTTCATAAAATCCATTTAAAAATATTAGTTCCCTTAATTTTCAGAATCCCTCCCCCAAAATGTAATATCGTATTTTTCTTTCCAAATGCCTCAGTCTCTGTGATCTATGCACATCTGATCTTAATATAAGGAATCCATACAAATTCTTCAGGTGTTTTAGTTTTTCAGTAAATTTTTGCACAATATAATTACTTCTCTATAAGATGCTAACACTAGGGAATAGAGGTACATTTTCATCATATGAATCAGAACAAGGAGCATGATTAAAACAGAACTAAACACCCAAGTAATCTTAGTTGTATCAATGAACAATAAATCATACAAATGTGGCCCTAAAAGCATGCTGATCTCCCTTTGCATTTAAAAGAAAATCAATTAAGCAAGCTAAGCAAAGCTTTTAGAAAAAAGAAATAACTACACAGCTCCAGGGGAGGGGGGAAAATTCTGTATTTGGGATCACACAATTATAAACCATGAATTTGAATAAGTGACTGTGCTCCCCAAAATGAAAGTTACTATGTCCAGGAAAGGTATTAGGAGAGTTTAAAGATAGATTACACTTGCTTTCTTCAGAGACCATGCCAATCCTATCAGCACCACTGTTGCTTTATGTGCCTCCCTCTTGGTAATATACTTTTTTCCATCCTCCATTAGTCCTTTATCTAGCATATACTACTCTGTCATACTCAACCTCTGCTTTTCCTAGCCTTCCCACTCTGCTCCTAAGTCAAGAAATGGTTAACAAAAGAACCTTTACAACACAGCAAAAAGGATACTGAAATAAGATCAAATTAATATAAGCATTTTTATGTAAAATGAACTAAGCAAAATAAATAACTGTGGTTCTCACATTAGGTAGCTGAAAAAGGTCACATGTATCTATAATACAATGATTGTAAACTGCTACAAACAAGCACGTGCACACGCAGACACACACACACAGACACACAGCCTTAAGCTAGAAAAAGTTTGGGAACTAAGTGGGGTAAATTAAAATATATAAAATTTCAAGACTAATCATTAAACATCCTGATTAACTTTGTAAACTAGCAACCAATTTCATCTATCACACTGAATCAGTTATGCTGTCTAACAACTTGGTAACATAAAACATAAGTACTTTGAGTTCATGAATTTAAAAGCTGAATTTGCACCATTAGACTAAAAAAGCAATCTTATTTGTAAAGAACCTAAAAATGTAATACTCTAAAAAACAGAATTTCATTTTCCACAATTTTAAAGTACCTTCCCCACCCACAAATTCTACACTGATACTATCAGACACGACTCAGGCAAGGACAACTCAACCATACTACCTCCTGCTGGGATCCCATCAGATCTCAGGGCTCAGCAGTGTCAAGGTCTTTGAAGAGCAACAACATTAATGATTAGAGAGGCAGCATTCTCATTTTCAGCAAACTCAACAAATAGTAATAACAGCTTAAAAACTATAGTTACTTTTTAAACAGAAAATGACATTTTTCCTAATTACAAAATTAATGTACATTACAGGAAAATTTTTAAAATAGAGAAAAAGAAGAAAATAAAAATCACCCTTTATTTGAAAATAAACAACCATCATTACTTTAATACAAATCACTCTAATAGAACTTTTTCTTCTTTAAACCCATAAATCTATAGTTGTAGGTATCTTGTTTTGAGATTTAGTCATATCATGTGTGCATGTTAAGTTGCTTCAGTCATGTCCAACTCTGCAACCCCACAGACCATAGCCTGCCAGGCTCCTCTGCCCAAGGAATTTTCCCATGAAGAATACTGGAGTGGGTTGCCATGACCTCCTCCAGGGAATCTTCCTGACCCAGGGACTGAACTGGCGTCTCCTGAGTTGGCAGCGGGATCTTTACCACTCGAGCCACTTGGGAAGCCACCTCTTCATTTTCACAAAAATGTTAGTAGCTGCACAGTATGGTATTAGATTATGAACACAGCATGATTTATTCAATCAGATCTATGTTGTAGGATATATAAGCTAAATAGCCTTTCAAATAAATGTTTGTGCCCCTGTCTAATTTTTATAGCTCTTTAAACATGCTGCCAAATTTTCCTGCAAGAACGTTAAGGTTGTCTCACTGGCCTTCCCAGGTGGCCCAGTGGTAAAGAATCCCCTGCCAATGCTGGAGATGCTAGAGACAAGGGTTGATCCCTGGGTCAGGAAGATCTACTGGAGTAGAAAATGGCCACCAGCTTCAGTATTCTTGCCTGGAAAATCCCATGGACAGAGGAGCCTGGCAGACTACAGTCCATGGGGTCACAAAGAGTCGAACACAACTGAACACACCGTTATTATGATTGTTTTAACTCTCACCGAACGTAGTAGGCAAATAATGGTTTCACTGAATTCTAGTTAGCAGGATGAACTTCTGTTCTCTTTTTACTGGCTTTATGTAGTTCTTTACATATTTTCACTTTTTTTTAACTGATACCGTCTCTCAATTTTTATACCGGTTTATTCATTTCTTTAGTATTTCCAAAAGCTCTTCTTATAATAAGATGGAACCCTTGTCTAGCATTCTGTCAATTTATTGTTCTAGCTCACCTTTTAATTGTTTAAGTTTTCCTTCTGGGATTTTCTTCCTGTGGTTTTATGTTAATAAAATGTTTTTCCCACTTTAAAGATCTAATAAACACATACTTTAATTTTTACCATTTTTAAACTTTCTCATCTCATATTTAATTTCTTGTATAGTGAGTCTGGATTCTAATAATTCTTTTTTTATAAGCAAGTGTTCTAGTCACAGACATGGATAACCCACAGCTGCAGCACTGGCAGGAGGCTGTATGAGTAACAGTTCTAGGTTCACCCTCTGGGGCTCTAAGCAATCCCTAACTCTGCACCACCAATTCAAAATGGCATCTTTGTATTTCTATCTATGGCTGTTTTAGCTTTCTATTATGTTCTACTGATCAATTTATGTTAATGGCTAAGTCACATTATTTTTATCACTAAAAGTTAATAGGATTAAGAGTTTCCCTGGTGGCTCAGACAGTAAAGAATCTATCTACAATGCTGGAGACCCAGGTTTGATCACTGGGTGGGGAATATCCCCTAGAGAAGGAAATGGCAACCCACTCCAGTATTCTTGCCTGGGAAATCCCATGGACAAGAGAAGCCTGGCAGACTGCAGTCCCTGGGGTCCCAAAGAGTCGGACACGACAGAGCAACTAACACACACTGTCTCTAGCAGTTTCCCTTCAATAACATTCATTTCCAAAACTGTCTGGCCATTCCCAGACAACAAATTCTTCTGGTAGAATAATTATTTCAATACATTTGAATTAATGTATAAATTATTTGGAGAAAATCAGACAACATTAATTAACTGTGTGATCTTATAAAACGGGAGCATTACAGGGTTGTGCAATGAGTTAGAACTAAGGAAATGAAAGTAGATAAGAATTGTGGACGAACATAGCCAACAGCAGTGAAATCTGAATGAACTGAAACGGAAAAGCAGTAAGCAGTAGTAACAAGACACTTCTAGATTTCTAGTTCATGGTATCATTCTGGCATACAGATAATTTAGAAAGAGAAGAAATGATGAGAAGTTTGGTGCACAGCATCTAAATATTTTTAGCATATGTAAGAGGAAAAGGAAAGACCAAGGGAAAACGCAAAGGCTAAACCTTTTCTAGTAAAACTGCAAGGGAGGCTCTCAACATGGCTCAAATGCAGATAAGTTAGACAATACAGGCAAACAAAAATTGAAACAGTTCTGACAGAGGGTTCTCTAGCTTCTCTGAAAAGTAACTGTGCTTATCTGCTGACACACATGGGTAAAAGTTTAGGATGAGGTCGTGGGGTATAGGCTTCAAAGTTTAAAATATGTTCAGTTCAGTCACTCAGTAGTGTCCGACTCTTTGGGACCCCATAAACCGCAGCACACCAGGCCTCCCCATTCGTCACCAGCTCCCGGAGTCCACCCAAATCTATGTCCATCGAGTCGGTGATGCCATCCAGCCATCTCATCCTCTATCACCCCCTTCTCCTCCTGCCCCCAATCCTTCCCAGCATCAGGGTCTTCTCCAATGAGTCAGCTCTTTGCACGAGGTGGCCAAACTACTGGAGTTTCAGCTTTAGCATCAGTCCTTCCAATGAACATTCAGGACTGGTCTCCTTTAGGATGGACTGGCTGGATCTCCTTGCATCCAAGGGACTCTCAAGAGTCTTCTCCAACACCACAGTTCAAAAGCATCAATTCTTCGGTGCTCAGCTTTCTTCACAGTCCAACTCACATCCATACATGACCACAGGAAAAACCATAGCCTTGACTAGACAGACCTTTGTTGGCAAAGTAGTGTCTCTGCTTTTGAATATGCTATCTAGGTTGGTCATAACTTTCCTTCCAAGGAGTAAGCATCTTTTAATTTCATGGCTGCAATCACCATCTGCAGTGATTTTGGAGCCCCAAAAAATAAAGTCTGACAGTGTTTCCCCTGTTTCCCATCTATCTGCCATGAAGTGATGGGACCAGATGCCATGATCTTCGTTTTCTGAATGTTGAGCTTTAAGCCAACTTTTTCACTCACCTCTTGCACTTTCATCAACAGGCTTTTTAGTTCCTCTTCACTTTCTGCCATAAGGGTGGTGTCCTGTGCATATCTGAGGTTACTGATATTTCTCCCAGCAATCTTGATTCCAGCTCGTGCTTCATCCAGCCTAACATTTCTCATGATGTACTCTGCATATAAGTTAAATAAGCAGGGTGACAATATACAGCCTTGACGTACTCCTTTTCCTATTTGGAACCAGTCTGTTGTTCCATGTCCAGTTCTAACTGTTGCTTCCTGACCTGCATACAGGTTTCTCAAGAGGCAGGTCAGGTGGTCTGGTATTCCCATCTCTTTCAGAATTTTCCACAGTTTATTGTGATCCACACAATCAAAGGCTCTGGCATAGTCAATAAAGCAGAAATAGATGTTTTTTTGGAACTCTCTTGCTTTTTCCATGATCCACCGGATGTTGGCAATTTGATCTCTGGTTCCTCTGCCTTTTCTAAAACCAGCTTGAACATCAGGGAGTTCACGGTTCACGCATTGCTGAAGCTTGGCTTGGAGAATTTTGAGCATTACTTTACAAGCATGTGAGATGAGTGCAATTGTGCGGTAGTTTGAACATTCTTTGGCATTGCCTTTCTTTGGTATTGGAATGAAAACTGACCTTTTTCAGTCCTGTGGCCACTGCTGAGTTTTCCAAATTTGCTGGCATATTGAGTGCAGCACTTTCACAGCATCATCTTTCAGGATTTGAAATAGCTCCACTGGAATTCCATCACCTCCACTAGCTTTTTTTGTAGTGATGCTTTCTAAGGCCCACTTGACTTCACATTCCAGGATGTCTGGCTCTAGGTGAGTGATCACACCATCATGATTATCTTGGTCGTGAAGATCTTTTTTGAACAGTTCTTCTGTGTATTTTTGCCACCTCTTCTTAATATCCTCTGCTTCTGTTAGGTCCATACCATTTCTGTCTTTTATCGAGCCCATCTTTGCATGAAACACTCCCTTGGTATCTCGAATTTTCTTGAAGAGATCTCTAGTCTTTCCCATTCTGTTGTTTTCCTCTATTTCTTTGCATTGATAGCTGAGGAAGGCTTTCTTATCTCTCCTTGCTATTCTTGGGAACTCTGCATTCAGATGCTTATATCTTTCCTTTTCTCCTTTGCTTTTCGTTTCTCTTCTTTTCACAGATCAGCTGTTACTAATTTAAAGCTTATCAGTGCTGCGAGTCCAATTCTACTGTATAAAATTAATTCATAAATATTTTCAGGAGTTGTCTAATTTTTGGAATGAGTAAGAAGGAGGATCTCCACATATCCTTTTACTGTTCAAACAGGTAACTCAGAAGCAAGTCTTATCCAACATATTATTTGTGCAATTATACTGGAACATAACAACTTCGTTAATATCATCTTCTATCAATATCTGACTTTCTCCCACTGAAATTTTTTTTTTTTAAGTTACCAAACTTAGTAAGAAAGACTCCAGAATCATACCTGTTTTAGGTGAAAATTCTTTCTACAATCTTTATACTATTCACTTTCTTTTATTAACTACAATCCAAGTCTCAACATAACTGTATTTGTTTTAATGATTAGTAATTCCAAGTACTAGCCTTTGGTATTTACAACATAAAAATTCCTCAACATGAGTCACACAAACAATGCTAGGGAAAAAAACTAGGCATGAGAATAAGGAGAGAGACTATCTTCAAAAGGAACTACAAAAAAAAGAGACAAATATGTAAAGTATATTCTTTCTTAAAAGTATCAATGATGGTTCTTAGTAAGTTTAATGCTCAGGCTGGAAAAACAAACATCACACTCTTAAAGCTCAGTAGTTCAAAAGCTATTGATTATATTCCCAGAGAAGCAATGAGTAATCAAAGAAAACAAACAACCCAAAATACCTATATTTAGCTTTCAATAGATACACACCTTGTCTAAGATTTTCAGCTCACAACATACTTGGTTTAAATGAAAATAAAAAGTGAAACCTCTGAACATTTCTTTTTCTTTTTTTATTTTAGAGATACCTTTGAACATTTAGAGTATCCCGGTGGCTAAGATGATAAAGAATCTGCCTGCAATGCAGGAGACCTGAGTTCGATCCCTGGGTTGGGAAGATCCCCTGGAGAAGGGGATGGCAATCCACTCGTCTATTCTTGCCTAAAGAATCCCATGGACAGAGGAGCCTGGCGGGCTATAGTCCATGGGGTCCCAAAGCATCAGACAATGACTAAGCAACTAATACTTTCACACTTTGAACATTAGATTGATACTTATATTTTAAAAGTAATGTCACTAATGTCAATGCCATAATTTTTTTTTAAATTAAAAATCACTTTAATTCTGAAACCCAAACTAGGCAGTAAATTGGCTATGTGTATAAACAAGTTTTAGCAAAGGGTAGAAAGATGGAGATACTCAGCCTAAATGAAATTAGCTAAAGATCCAGGTGGCATATTTATGAACATGTCTTGTTTAACATGGGCTTCCCTGGTAGTGTTAGTGGTAAAGAATCCACCTGCCAATGCAAAAGACATGGGTTCAGTCCCTGGAGTAGGAAATGGCAACCTGTTCCAATAGTCTTGCCTGGAAAATTCCATGGACAGAGGAGCCTGGGATGTGCTACACTCCATGGGGTTGCAAAGAGTTGGACACGACTGAGCACACAGCACAGCCATTTAATATACTCTAAAAAATACAGTACAGCTTATTAGAGGTTCCAAATTTCTGTACTGCGATTCCCAGGTGGTTCAGCAGTAAAGAATTCACCTGCCAATGCAGGCCCGGGTTCAATCCCTAAGTTGGGAAAACACCCTGGAGGAGGAAATGACAAGCCATTCAGGTATTCTTGCTTGGGAAATACTATGGACAGAGGAGCCTGGCGGACTACAAAGGGAGGGATTGCACAATGTCGGACACGACTGAGCGACTGAACACATTATCTGATTTAAGCAATCCAGTATTCACAACCTTTCCTCAGCTACATCCAATGATGCGTGCTAGTCATATGATCATGATTCTTCAACTTCCTAGATGTTCGGGCAATAATATACTTAATTACTCTATGCTTCAGTTTTTTTTTTTCATCTTAAAATGGGGATGACAATAATTATATCTCATAAAATTTTAAGGACTAAAGGAAATAGGTATACAAAAAGCTAAAAACTAGTGATGCACAAAGCAACATTACAACTTAGTAAATGTTTTATTATCATTATAACAACTCCCATCAAAGAGCACTCAGATGTACAAGTAAACAAGCTGATAATAGTAATAGCTAACTTTTATTGGACATTTACAATGTACTAGGCACTATTTTAATACTTTACTTGGATGATCACATTTAATCCTCACAGGTACGTACTAGTACAGACTCCTTTGCTCAATGCTGTTTCAACTGAAATCGCTTTCTCCCTTCTCTTCTGTGTTAATCCAACCACAAAAATGGTAGGTGCTTTGTATTTACCAAATGAAACCTTGTCTAATTATTTCAAATGTAAAACATCATATTATAAATTCTCAATTCCTTAATTTTTAACTCATTCTAGTTCTTGATTACATACACTATACATATATAGCACTGGTGCCTTTTATGTTGCAAATTCTGCCTACTTAATTAGGTCTCAAGGTTTCCAAACTGCAGAGACCTCATCCAGTATTATTTCTGGATCTTTCGGCTTCTTGTCAGTAACACCTATATAATGGGAACATAATGAACACACATGCAAATTCCCTAACAATCTTTCCGAAGACTGTCCTGCGGCTTCGCTGATGGATCAATGGTAAGGAGACTATCTACCAAAGCAGGAGATGCGAATTGGATCCCCAGGTTGGGAAGATCCTCTGGAGAAGGAAATGGCAAACCAAACCAGTACTCTTGCCTGGGAAATCCTATGGACGGAGGAGCCCGGTGGGCTACAGTCCATGGGGTCACAGAAGAGTTGGACTCAACTTAGCTACTAAACAAGAAAACTGGCCTATAAAATTTTTCAACAATTTTAACAGCATATTTATTCACTTTTATTCAAAAACACTCATTTTGCTTAAAAATACATTTTGAAAAATCTGTAATCAGTTTGAAATAACTTCTGATAATCACAGTCACTTTCATTATAGATTCTAACGAAAAACAGAATTTTCAAAAACTCGCTGTAAACAAAATACTGTAAGAAACACTATGTAAATGCAGCAAAGACTCATTTCTTCAGCAATGAACAAGCAACACTTTCCTCTTACATAATGAATATGGATCATTCTCAGCGTCAAATCCCTCCTCTTGAAGAATGAAAACTAGTGATTAATAAATTCAGAGGACCCCAAACTAAAACAAGTCTACAAGGACTGTAGGCAGAAGCCCTGAAACTTGTAAAATAAGTTAACTTCCATTTTGTGAGTATGGAATTTCCTATAGTCAAACCACCTGTTAAAGTTTTAGGGGGCAGGGAGAAAAAAGATTATTCAATAGAACAGAAGGCAATCTAACACACGATGAGATTTCCCCAATGCAATTTGCTTCTCTGAGAATTCAGAAATATTTGGAAAAACACAATGAAGAATAATTTGTATACATATTCGAACAAAAAAGAATGATAGCACTGAATCCTCTGAAAATGAGCAACTATCCTGGAATCCTCTTTTCTGCTTTTAGAAACAAAGCCACCAAACAGCTTCTCTGTTTCCTTCGGCTAGAATTTTCGCCAATGGTCAGTACTATTAAAAAGTAACTAAATAAGGAAAGGCTACAGGAAAAGGGATCCTAGAGAAGAATATGTGGAGAGTTATAATTTTGCTACAGGGTCCACATGCACAGCTAAAGCTCTGTACAGATCCTACAGAGACAACGTAGCTTTTTGATGTGGTGTCTATAAAGCTCATTTTCAGTCCTCTTCCCCTCCTTCAGGAACCATTTGTCTAGCCCCATCAAGAAGCTTTACATTTCTGTTTAAATTTCCATGTCCCCTATGCATATCCTCTCATCCCCCAAGTAGTCAATCTGAAAGCAATTTATCATATAAATCATTCATACTAATATATACTTCCATTTTTATGAACAGTTTCTCTCACAGAAAAATACAAAGTTTTGTCTACGTAAAAAAACTAAAACTGATCTTGAATGTAAGTGAGCACTTAATACAGAGGCAGGCATACTACAGGTACTCGAATACTAATAAGCGAATGAGCAACTTCACAAGTAAACTGGCTAATCCGCTTGAGCGCAGCATGCTCCCCCCCACCGAGGGTCTCTCCTCAGCACTCCCTTAGTCCTACACCTTTCATGTCTCTCTCATCCCTTGACCCCAGGACTCAGGCCTACTCGCTGTACTGTCTTCCTTTATCCCAGGCTTCTATAGTCATAACATGAGCCAAGTAAGCAACCCAACCTGTATGACCAGGAGATTCCAATTTCTCAAGCTCTTTTATACTCTGGATACACATATCTTGGGTATGAAGAGGATACAGGAACTAGGAGAGAACTGAGCAGCTGGGAGTATAGGAATGCAGCTTAAAGAAACTCAATCCTGCAATGGTTTGATGGGAAGAAATCCTGGATGAGAAATTATGAGTATATGTGAATGTCCATCTAAGAGTCTGAAGTTAGGGGAAATAATTCAACTGTATTGGCAGTGGCTAGAAAAAGAATCAATAAAAAGGGAACTAAACACTTAAAAACCAAGTTTTGTCTAATTACCGTATTAGACAAACGGGTTCATTTTGCTTTAACTTTCATTAGATAACAAACTCTATTTCTGTTCTTAATTCTCAAGTATACTGATTATACAAAGTTAGCTACCTGTTATTTTTTAAATGTTTTTAGAGAGAACACTATTCATGCTAACTCAAATATAAAAATGACAAGAACATGACATTTATATTGCAACTATATGCCAGGCACTGTTTGAAGTATTTTTCAGAGCATAAGTCTCTTAATCTAGACAACAACACTATAAGATAGAAACTATTATAATCCTTATTTTACAAATTTGGAAGGAGTTAAGCAACTTGCAGAGGAATCTGGCAGGCTGCAATCCAGAGAGTCACAAAGAATTGGACATGACTGAGCACACATACACTCACAAGCAATTTGCCTCAAGTCACACACCCAACAAGTGAAGGAACTGCTACTTAGACACAGACAAGTTGGCTGCAGAGCCTACGTTCTTAATCACTAGGCCTTATCTACTATTCTGTGTGACTGAGCTTGTTCCTTACTTTCACTGTTATAAAAAAGGGTCTCAAATACAGCAGGTATTTTATACAATGTTTACTAATAGGATTAAGAATGTCTAATGATTTAACCAAGGGAATCTGAGTAACAACTCTTTCCTGAGCATTTTCAGGAATCATAAACATTCATTTATCTGAGATACTATAGGGTGAATCCGGTGGCGGCGGGCGGGGGGTGCAGATGATCAGAAAAACATCTCACTGATCTAAAGGTGCCACTGACTGAAAACACTGTTGCTGTTGTTCAGTCAGCTGTGTTCGGTTTTGGGGACCCTATGGGCTGCAGAGTTTGCTCAAGCTCATGTCCACTGAGTCGGTGATGCCATCTGTCACATCCTCTGGTGCCCCCTTTGCCTCCTGCCTCAATCTTTCCCAGCATCAAGGTCTTTTCCATTGAGTTAGCTCTTCACATCAGGTGGCCAAAGTACTGGAGCTTCAGCTTCAGGATCATTTCTTCCAATGAATATTCAAGACTGATTTATTTCCTTTAGGATTGACTGGCTTGATCTCCTTGCAGGGACTTCTCCAGCACCACAGTTCAAAAGCATCAATTCTTCAGCGCTCAGCCTTCTTTATTGGTCCAATTCTCACATCTATACTTGACTACTGGGAAAAACCATAGCTCTGACTACACAGACCTTTGTCAGCAAAGTGATGTGTGTTTTTTAATATGCTCTCTAGGTTTGTCATAGCTTTCCACAATGATTTTAGAGCCCAAGAAAATAAAGCCTGTCACTGTTTCCATTGTTTCCCCATTTATTTGCCATGAAGTGATGGGACCAAATGCTGTGATCTTAGTTCTTTGAATGCTGAGTTTTAAGGCAGCTTTTCTCTCTCTTGTTTCACCTTCATCAAGAGGCTCTTTAGTTCCTCTTCACTTTCTGTCATTAGGGTGCTGTCATCTACATACCTGAGATTATTGATATTTCTCCCAGCAATCTTGATTCCAGCCTGTACTTCATCCAGTCTGGTATTTCGCATGATGTACTCAGCACAGAAGTTAAATAAGGAGGGTGACAATATACAGCCTTGATGTACTCCGTTCTCAATTTTCAACCAGTCCGTTGTTCCACATCTGGTTCTAATCAGTGTGTCCAACTCTTTGTGACTCCATGAACTGCAGCATGCAAGGCTTCCCTGTCCTTCATGAACTCCTGGAGCTTGCTTAAACTCACATCCATTGAGTCAGTGATGCCATCTATTTGTCATAAAGTGATTGCCGGTTCTAATACCATTATTTTTATGCACCACTGAGAAAGAAAATTTCACCAAACTATAATATACCATTATTTTAAAACATGTGAAGAGAAGCTAGAGCTATGTAATATTTTCAACTGTCAAGGAATATCAGAAAGAAAGCAATATTTAAATGTTTCATTAGGATCTTAACCATATGAGAAGTATTTCAAAGCTACTGGACTGAGTAACAGATACATAAACTAAGGGCGACCATTTTTGGTCTACTATTTGATTTGTGTCCATGTTTTCTTTATAAATACAGATCATTTAGTATAAAAACAAACATTAAAATAATAATGCTTAATCACACATCTGAATCAATGAATGTTGACAAACAATAGTTACTTATTATTTAGAAAGAAGAGCATTCCTTCAGTACAAATATGCTTATTATGTGGTTTCTTTTCTTTATAATTGAAATTTAAGATTGGTTTAAATTGCCAAAATCCCATATCATTGAGTTTCAGTTTATTTTAAAAGGATCCAAAGTTCTTGAACTCATTGTCAGAAAAAATGAACCAAACTTTTATAATGAGACAGAAAACAAAATGTCTATAGTAAATGATAAGTTCATTTTGTCTTAATTCTGACATTTACTGAAAAATGCTCTTGTGTAGCCTACTTTCAAAGTCTTTTAAGGAATGATAATAATATGCCTTTCCTATTACATAGTTCAGATCAAATTATATGCCTAACAATTACAAGCATGAAGTATTCATTTACATACTTTCCTTCAGTGTTCAGAACACATTTACTGTTGACCAAATCACTTACATAAAAGATTTAAACAGGACACTAGGTAACAAAAATTCCATTTCTCCTTGCCTTAGCTGTTTTCCTATTCCCTTTATCAAACAACTAGTATTTCAATATTGCCCTTTTACAGAAAGTTTAAAAAAACAACTTTTACTTACAGCAATGATCAACTTTTAAAGTCTATGAGCAGAGAGGGGAAGTTTTATATGTTTGTTACTTTGACTATAAATATATTTCCTCTTTAAAGACTAGAAACCTGAAGTAAAGACAACTTACGTGAAATCTAAATTGAAACCAGGATTTCAAATTGAAAGTTAGATTTTAAATATATTTGCGTCTACACATTCTATCTCTAATAATTCTTAAATAAGAATGATGGTCCCCAAACAGCACACTAAGGTACAGTAAACCCACAAGCTCCTCCATGGGAAACAAATATTTTTTGCCATCTATGGAACACTGTATGAGCAACTAGTTCAAAAGAGTTCAGTTTCAAATTAGATCCTACTGCATTCCTTTATACATACTCATTATCTTGCAAAACTAAGCCTCTGGAACTAAATAAAAATTTTTTAAAAGGAAAGAAAAAAAATAATGGTGAAAACAAAAAATAAATGTGTAAAATGAAATGAGAGAAGTTCCCATCTCATTTCATTCTAAGTTTTAAGAAGTTGTCTAGTATTAATATAAGATGTACACATCCCATTAGAAAAAAATTTTAGCTACTTAAGAATAAAATTACAATATTTCTTGGGGTAAGTCCTTGGGAGTCCAGTGGTTAGGATTCTGTGCTTCCACTGGAGAGGCCATGGGTTTGATCTCTCGTCAGGGAACTAAGATTCCACATGCAGTGGAGCAAGGCTTAAGTAAAAAAAAAAAACAAAAACAACTTTCTTCAAAGAAAAAAGTAAAAGAATTCATATTCATTATTTAGTCATTAGAACATAAATACTTAACCTGTTTAGACCTAACTACTAAGTATTAATAAATGGTGTAATTTGGTATTTCTTTGAAGGAATTACTGGCACACTAGAGGTGTGGTGAACTGAGAAAGTTTGGGAACCTTGAGTCTAAAATGAAATGCCACTAGGACTATCACTAAACTAATTTTTTTTTCTTAACCTTGCCTCTTGTTTTATTTATTGGGAAGAAGAGAAGTAGCAGAGGGTGATATGGATAAAACAGAAATCTCCCTCCTGCCTTATGTTGCTTCTTTCTAACAACCTTAAGACACTTTAAAAGACGGTGGAACCCTTTTTTTCCTTTAAGTCCCTGCAACTGGGGTTATCTCTTTTTTCCTACAAATCTAAAATAAGGTGCATATCATCAATGACACAATCTGCTGCAGACCACAGTTGGTGCCTCCTTAGGTTATCAGAGAACTAGGCTTTATGTGTAGCCTAAGTATTTCCCCCTAAATAATAATATGTAAACCTAAAAAGGCCAAAGTTGACGACATTCTCTGTGGGGACTATCAATAAACTTAATGAAACATTAAATAACTATATTATCCTCAAAAGACCATGTAGGGTCTATGAACTCTATCTACAAATGTCTGAAGTAGTCCTCACCTTTTCAAAGAACATTCCCCATCTCTCCCTGTTGCTCAGCTGAAGTCCAGTTCTTGTCTAAAGAGTTCAGTCCCTCTGCAGCTATCTCTGGAATAAAATACTCCTACGCCTTCATTTGGGCTGCCACAAATTCATCTTTTTTCCCTAATAGGGAACCTAGTATTCTTATGATAAAGACTCAGCTTCTTGAACAAATTCACATGGATTGAGGTAACAATAAATATAACGTTGACAATGTCAATATTATACAAAAATTCTCTGAAGTATAATACTTTCAGAACCATATTCTGACATAACAATATGCTCATTATCCCAACAACAGTGTTCCTCTGAATAATTTCAAGGCCCACAAAGCCCAATGTTGATATGGTCATAGCAATTCAAAAGGCTTTTCAGTTAAACCAAGCTCAGGATCTCAATTAAGAACAAGGGGTAGCAGTCAAGATCTGCTACCACTAACTTTAAGCAAGTTCCACTTCCTCCCAAATACCAATATTTTCAGCCATAAGTAGGTTCATTTGTTTTTATAACCACACTGAAGAATATTCAAATGAAATTATGCTTATTAAGCACTTCATAATGTTATTTATTATACAAACAAATGGATCCATCATTCTTTCAAACATATACATGCAAATAACAATGGAGCAAAAACAAAGACAAATAATTCTCTCCTCATGGAATTAAAATTCTATTGACAGTTGGGAAATATATATTTAATCCCAGCTCCCTTCCACTAAAATGACAATGAAGAAATGTTTAAAAGCAAATTAGCACTTATCAACAAAAATCGAGACAAAAGCGAGCTGACAGCTAAATTCTGACTTTAAAATACAGATGAACTGCTTATTTCACAGAGCAGAAAAAGCTGAAATCTACATTTCAACCAGAAAAGGGAGGAAAAATTATACCAAGAAATTAGGGAAAAGATTTAGGAACTAAAAGTTCAAAAGTCCCTAAAGTCAAGGGAGAGGACTGGGCAAAACCAGGGGGAATGGTGAGAAGTCTGTATAAGAGGGAGTTGTCCTCTTCAGGCAACTATCTTATCCCCATGGAAAAGGTTTACTCTACAAACACTCAAAATTCTCCAAGCCAGGCTTCAACAGGACGTGAACCATGAACTTCCAGATATTTTAGCTCGATTTAAAAAAGGCAGAGGAACAAAAGATCAAGTTGCCAACATACGCTGGATCATCGAAAAAGCAAGAGAGTTCCCAGAAAAACATCTACTTCTCCTTTATTGACGACGCCAAAGCCTTTGATTCTGTGGATCACAGCAAACTGTGGAAAATTCTTAAAAGAGATGGGAATACCAGACCACCTGACCTGCCTACTGAGATATCTGTATGCAGGTCAAGAAGCAACAGCTAGTACCAGAAATGGAACAACAGACTGGTTCCAAATCGGGAAAGAAGTACGTCAAGGCTGTATATTGTCACCCTGCTTAATTAACTTATATGCACAGTACATCATGCGAAATGTTAGGCTGAATGAAGCACAAGCTGGAATCAAGACTGCTGGGAAAAATATCAGTAACCTCAGATATGCAGATGACACCACCCTTATGGCAGAAAGTGAAGAACAACTAAAGAGCCCTGTTGATGAAAGTGCAAGAGGAGAGTGAAAAAATTGTCTTAAAACTCAACATTCAGAAAACTAAGATCATGGCACCTGGTCCCATCACTTCATGGCAAATAGATGGGGAAACAGCACAAACAGTACTAGATTATTTTGGGGGGCTCCAAAATCACTGCAGATGGTGACTGCAGCCATGAAATTAAAAGACGCCCGCTCCTTGGAAGAAAAGCTATGACCAACCTAGACAGCATATTAAAAAGCAGAGACATTACTTTACCAACAAAGGTTCATCTACTCAAAGCTATTGTTTTTCCAGTAGTCATATATGGATTTGAGAATTGGACTATAAATAAAGTTAAGCACCAAAGAATTGATGGTTTTGAACTGTGGTATTGGAGAAGACTCTTGCGAGTCCCTTGAACTGCAAGGAGTTCCAACCTGTCCATCGTAAAGGAAACCAGTCCTGAATATTCATTGGAAGGACTGATGGTGAAGCTGAAACTCCAATACTTTGGCCACCTGATGTGAAGAACCAACTCACTGGAAAAGACCCTGATGCTGGGAAAGATTGAAGGTGGGAGGAGGAGGGGATGACAGAGGATGAGATGGTTGGATGGCATCACTGACACGATGGACTTGAGTTTGAGCAGGCTCCAGGAGTTGCTGATGGACAGGGAAGCCTGGTGTGCTTCAGTCCATGGGGTCATGAAGAGTTGGACACGACTAAGCAACTGAACTGAACTGAACAAACATTGAACCAAAGAAGCGCCACTGAGATATTAGTAATAGTCAAGGGTGGAGGTGAGGCAGGGATCCTGCTGAAACCAGGGAAAATCTACATTATCAGTTCAGTTCAGTCGCTCAGTCGTGTACGACTCTTTGAGACCCCATGAATCACAGCACACCAGGCCACCCTGTCCATCACCAACTCCCGGAATTCATGTCCATTGAGTTGGTGATGCCATTTTTGGCTGCAAAGAAGGGAAAATCTACATATAAAATAGTGGTATTTCCAGTCTCCTTCCCCAAGTGAATATCTTAAATATTGAAGTGAAAAAAGTATATTAAATATTCCCCATATTTTGAGACTTATCAGATAGCTGTATGCAGTATTTATAATGGTTCCTATTTCCCTGGTGGCTCAGGAAGTAAAGAACCCACCTGTGATTCGAGAGACACAGGTTCAATCCCTAGGCTAGGAAGATCCCCTGGAGAAGGGAATGGCAATCTGCTCCAGTATTCTTGCCTGGAGAATCCCATGGACAGAGGAGCCTAGCAGGCCATGGGGCTGCAAAGAATCAGACATGACTGGGTAAGACTGAGCGACTTCACTTTCACGCATTGGAGAAGGAAATGGCAACCCACTCCAGTGTTCTTGCTTAGAGAATCACAGGGACGGGGAAGCCTGGTGGGCTGCCATCTATGGGGTTGCACAGAGTCGGACACGACTAAAGCGAGTTAGCAGCAGCAGCAGCAGCAGCAGAGCGACTAACACTGTTCACCAAAGAGCCATATTTCACTATTAAAAGAAAGATTTACTATGTTCAAGTTTATATAGAATGGGACAGAAACAAGAAAGAAAGGGAATTACATTCAGAGGCTAGATGATCATTTTGTCAGGGAAACTTCAGGCAATTAATAAAAGGTAATTCAATACAATTTAAACAGTCACAAAATGTTATATAATTGTTTAAATATACATTAGAAATAATATAGCTAGTTTACAGAGCCTATAACTTCTAAACTATTATTGCTTATCTAAGGCTAAATTTTAAAACTATTAAGTAACTATTAACTTAAGCACTTCGCAGAAACAGCAGATGTTATGTAAATGTCTAAACTTTGAGGCACACTACTGCAGAGACAATGACTAAACTGGATGGTAAATTAAGGGCGGGTAAACAAAAATTACTTCAAACTCCAAAGATGCCTTCAATTCTGATTCTAGGAATATTTTTAATAGCTATACTTTAGGAAGCAAAGTTTTCTGGAAGTACACTGACATGACACGAAGTGGTGCTTTTTCAGACACATTTTCCCAAGATAAAACATTAGATAAAAGTATTCTCTGAGCTATAGTAGCTTAAAGCTCTAAAAATTGGAAAATAGGTTACATGAGTAAGAAAGCACTTAGATAAGGTAGGGGCTTCAGTGGTGGCTCAGATGATAAAGAATCTTCCATGCAATGCGGGAGACATGAATTCAATCCCTGGGTAGGGAAGATCCCCTGGAGAAGGGAATGGCTACCCAGTCCAATATTCTGGCCTGGAGAATTCCATGGACAGAGGAGCCTGGCAGGGGTCCATGGGGTTGCAAAGAGTCAGACATGACTGAGCAATTTTCACACTTGAGATAAGGAAGAAAAGAGGAAAACTGTAAATTAAATTAATAGCAACTACCAGCAATATGTGAACAGTGAACTTCCAGATGTTCAAGCTGGTTTTAGAAAAGGCAGAGGAACCAGAGATCAAACTGCCAACATCTGCTGGATCATCGAAAAAGCAAGAGCGTTCCAGAAAAACATCTATTTCTGCTTTATTGACTATGCCAGAGCCTTTGACTGTGTGGATCATAGCAAACTGTGGAAAATTCTTAAAAGAGATGGAAATACCAGACCACCTGACCTGCCTACTGAGATATCAGTAGGCAGGTCAAGAAGCAACAGTTAGAACCGGAAATGGAACAACAGACTGGTTCCAAATAGGAAAAGGAGTACGTCAAGGCTGTATACTGTCACCCTGCTTATTTAACTTATATGCAGAATACATAATGAGAAACCCTGGGCTGGAGAAAGCACAAGCTGGAATCAAGGTTGCCGGGAGAAATATCAATAGCCTCAGATACGCAGATGACACCACCCTTATGGCAGAAAGTGAAGAACTAAAGAGCCTCCTGATGAGAGTGAGAAAGTTAGCTTAAAGCTCAACATTCAGAAAACAAAGATCATGGCATCCGGTCCCATCACTTCATGGGAAATAGATGGGGAAACAGTGGAAACAAGTGGCTGACTTTATATTTCTGGGCTCCAAAATCACTGGGGATGGTGATTGCAGCCATGATATTAAAAGACGCTTACTCCTTGGAAGGAAAGTTATGACCAACATAGACAGCACATTAAAAAGCAGAGACATTATTTTGCGAACAAAGGTCCATCTAGTCAAGGCTATGGTTTTTCCAGTGGGCATGTATGGATGTGAGAGTTGGACTGTGAAGAAAGCTGAACGCCAAAGAATTGATGCTTTTGAACTGTGGTGTTGGAGAAGACTCTTGAGAGTCTCTTGGACTGCAAGGAGTTCCAACCAGTCGGTCGTAAAGGAAACCACTCCTGGGTGTTCACTGGAAGGACTGATGTTGAAGCTGAAACTCCAATACTTTGGCCACCTGATAAGAAGAGCTCACTCATTGGAAAAGACCCTGATGCTGGGAAAGACTGAAGGCAGGAGGAGAAGGGGACGACAGAGGATGAGATGATTGGATGGCATCACTGACTCGATGGACATGGGTTTGGGTGAACTCCGGGAGTTCGTGATGGACAGGGAAGCCTGGCGTGCTGTGGTTCATGGGGTCGCAAAGAGTCGGAAACGTCTGAGTGACTGAACTGAACTGAACCATTTTTTTTTTAAATTTTAACTGAAGGATAATTGTTTAACAAAGTTGTGTTGGCTTCTGCCATAACTGTGAATCATCCATAAGCATACCTGTATCTCCTACCTCTCGGGCCTGCCTCCCAATCGCCAATCCCACCCATCTGGGAGGTCACAGAGCACCAGGCTGAGCTACCTGTGTTACACAGCAATTTCCCACTAGCTATCTATTTTCCACCTGGTAATGTATATAAATCAATGTTACTCTCTCACTTCGTCCCATCCATTCCTTCCCCCACTGAAAGCATCATTTACTGAGGTTCTACTACATACTAGGCATCAAGTTAGCCAGGCAATAGAGGAAGTCTTTACACAACTCCCTTTTACAAACTAAAATTCTAAGACTCAGAAAGTGCTAGTCACTCAGTCGTGTCTGACTCTTTGTGACCCCATGGACTGTAGCCCACCAGGCTCCTTTGTCCATGGAATTCTCCAGGCAAGTATACTGGAGTGGGTAGCCCCTCCCTTCTCCAGGGAATCTTCCTGAACCAGGAATCAAACTCACATCTCCCGCATTGTAGGGAGACTCAGAAGGAATTTACTTAACGTTCCAGTTGGGGGAAAGAAGGGTAGCTGAATGGGAAAAAGTGTGATATAATGGGAAAAAAATATTTATTAATCCACTGAATTTCAGAATTACATTCCCAATACTAAAATTCTCTATATTCCTACACTCCTAACATTTAGAAATCTGCATAAAAATCCATACAGTAAATGACTAAAGACTAATAGGTAAACAAAGACTAAAGACTAGTAGGTAAACAAATGGCCAATGAATTAAACTTACTCCATTTTGCACTCCACAGAGGTACTGTACCCAGATAAAAAACTTTGATTTGATAAAGTATACTCATATGTTCATCTTATCATAGCTGAGGACTTAATCACATTGCTAGCTCAGCCAATGAAAAAACATAGCAAAAAAAATGGCCCAAACTTCTCAAATGGTCACACTTTCAATTAAATGAAGTCAGAAGTTACTGAGGAGCTCAAGCAAACAACAAAAACAACTGAAATATGCTTTATAATTCTATGATCTGTGTCTTTAAAATGTCACAAGAAGTTTAGCAGTTAAACAAACTGTGCGTTTTCAGAAATCCTCTGATATTTGAATTACCATAAAAAGCAGCAATTCTGTAAAACTGAAGGGAGATTCTGTTATTCATGCTTTTAAAATGTGCTTTTAATTTCTCTGACTACTGAAGGCTATAATAATGTCACTTGGATAACAGGAAGCTGAGTGAGCATCTGAGGGTAAAAGGAATGTTTTCACAGGCGCAGTTGGTAAATACCACTGGCTCTAGATGAGCATTCTTCCCTAACTGGAAGCCAATCTCAATTTAACTTTTAAAATCTCCTTGTTACATACAGCAAGGGGAGATCATATTATCTGAATTACCCCTTCATATAAAACCCAAAGGTTGAGCTAATACTTTAAACATAATCAACATCTGCTCCTTTTTACTGTGCTTCCAACTGAGTCCATACCCTGAGTCAAGATTTAGCTAAACTAGTCAACAGACTTAGATGTTAGTTTCCTGGCATGGGATTTACAAAAAGCTGGTTTTTATACTGCATGCTTTTCCATTTTGATTATGCAAACATTCAATTTGCATGTTATAATATCTCACCAGTGCTCTCAGAGAAGAATAGCTTGTGAGACACAATTCAAACTTTAATGTCATAGCACTCCTTCACTGTATTACAGAACAGCAGTGTGAATGAGGTTAGTATGGCATGGGAAGAAACAATTTGATACAAACACATTTTATAGCTATGAATCTGAAACCAGTAAGTCTAGGAAACTTGGATACTAGAGTAAACGATCTTGAACAGAGGAAACCAGATGCCTGAGAAATGAATAAAGCATAATCACAAGAAATAAAATACAAATTTTAAAATAAAGCAGATTATTACATTTCTGAAGTTTAAAGTCATTTTCTTTCTTCACACTTAGATTTTTATGCTACGTGATGAACAGAATATGTACCATAAACATGAACAGGCAATTCAGGAAATACAAATAGTAAGTAATTGTAATGTAAACATGTACAATTTCAAAGAAAGGCAGATTACAACCAAAAGAGAATTGGTTACAGAAATTATGGCACATATACAATTTGCATTTGAAGCTTTCCCTTCCAGGCCTGAATCCTGGATCCCAGCCCTCAGGCTTTCATATCTCAGTTCAGTCTTTCAGCACAGTTGTCTCATGTGGTATTTCAGCTTAGATCTGGCTGGATCATCAGACTATTCTCAAATCCAGGCTGGACTCACAAAATAAAGCCTCAAGTGACAATGAGAAAAATGAAGGAAGAACAAGTCAGTCCCGAAGCTTAGGTCCCTTGATCCCCTTCTATAGTGGATTTCTGAACCACTTTTGTGAAACACTAGAAGCAACTGATACAATCAGTATCTTGAATTTGTTCTATAATAAATTCAGCACAAAAGGAAAGAAAAGGAAGCAACTCAGTGTCATTTGACCCATGAATGGATAAACAAAAAATCATATGGATGCATAGTGGAATATTATTCACCCTTGATAAGGAAATTCTGACACATGCTACAACACAGGTGAGACTTTGAAGATATTATGCTAAATGAAATAAGCCAGTAATGAACAAATATGTAGATATGAATCTACCTGCGTGAGGTACCTGAAGTACTCAAATTCATGGACAGAAAGAATGGTGGCTGTTAGGAGTAGGAGGCAGCCAAGCAGGAAAAATAAGGAGTTACTGTTTGATGGAGTTTCAGTTTGGGAAGATGAATAAAAAAGCGGTTGCTTGACAATGTAAATACACTTGATGCACTGAACTGTACATTTTAAGACAGTTAACATGGCAAACTTTATGTTATGTATTTTACCACAATAAAAAAAGAAAAAGGAAAGATAAAAACAATTTAAGACCACAACTGCAAAGACCCTGAAAACCTCTGAAGAACATCAGTGGCATTTAAGTATTTAATACACCAAGCAACACAGAGATGCTCATTGGCTAAATATACCTGATAATGCACACCAGAACCTGACAAATGTGAGTATCTGAGCTCATTCAGGGAAGGCTTCAAAAAGTGTCATTCTGAATTGTTTATATAAAAAAGCGTCAGACTGGTGATTCTGTAGGGAATGTCTTTTCAAAAGCTCTTTGAAAAGAGTTCATAAAAAAAGACAAAAATATGGACTATCGTGCACTCACTTCATTTTCCAACCTCTATGTTAACCTGTCCCTAAAATGTATTTACAAAGAATGCAGCAAATCTTTTCATCAATCACCATGAGAAAACCTTTGGCAGGGACACTGTGCATTCCTGGGAGGATTTAAATTAGTTTGTGAGGGACGGAAACCTGGCTTAAAAGCAAAGAATTGGATTTAGGATTTGACAAAGAGTTTCTTTTCTGAGGAACTTAACAGGTTTTATCGTTAGTTTTCACATTTATTTTCTCCATCATTAGCAAAGACACAAAATAACAAAGAATCTCAATTAAAATGATCCTTTGATAATTTTCTATACATTATTGTGTTATCTGTCCACAACAATACAGTATTTTAAATCCCATTTCTACTTTAAGCAAAAAGGGGACTAAATTAAATATTCCAAATGCAGGAAATCCTGTTTCAACTGTATCACTTAAAATTCTGAACTGATCTACTTACAAGAGTTCTCTACCACAAAGTAGGATAATTTTTTTAAATTGATGCAATTTCAATCTCCTCAAACACTTTTCATGTGAATATATCAGTATTTATTTTAAAAAAACACTATTTTTCATCAATTTCAAATTCTAGTTTACTTTTTAAACTGTTAGTTTGACAAATTATTTTAATTGTAGACAACAGGCAACTTAATTTAACTCGTAATTTTTAGTTTAGGCCTAAAAACTCAAGTTGTTCTAAAGGATCCTTACACGTAGCATGGTAAATCACAGAAATGCAAGTACTCGAGAAGTATTGTGTGAATAATATGCACTTTTCCTGTAAGACTCAAACTGTCACATCCGCTTGATTTAAGTAGTCAAACATGTTGAGGAGCTGCTGCAAACCTGAGAGAACAAGATTAACAAAAATAAACGGACAGTCCTTGAAGAACAGAAATGGGGAAAACCAAGAAGATGCTTGTGATAATAGTGGAATATCCCAGTACTATGACTCAGGGAAATAATACCCTTATTGGCACAAAAATAGGGATTAGAATAATAGATGAAAGTCTACCCACAATCGCAGCACCCTCCATTTGTATAAATAATATGTTTAGTTAAATGTGACTATATTTAAATTTTATCTTAATTACAAATACTATTTCACTAAAGTATCAGCAAAGAATGTGTGTGCTTCCTCAAGGGGGAACACTTGGACTAGCCAATCCAAAATAGTTGTACTATGGCCAAAAATAACAACAAGAATATCAGTAATAAGGTAGTAGCTATAATCAATATATTAAAAAGAGAGGCTATGGTCAAATATAACAGACAAAGCTTTTCAATAATTCTAAAACAATGGCTCAAAAGAGAGCCTTCTTGTTCCTCTTTGTAAAACGTGTTCCTCCTTCCCATCAATCAACCAACCAAGGAAGACTCAAGATGGAAAGCTCCTCAAAAAGCCTAATTCTGGTGTTGCTTTACCACCCCTTGGGAGAGGGAATTATCACTTAGGTTCTGGGGACTGCAATATTTAAATGCCCTTTCTTTTCTGCTCGGTAACAGTGAAGGAATCTGCAACAGTTTCAGCATGTGAAGTACTGCTGTTGTACTGAGCGGGGGAAAAAAACCAAGGAAATAAAAGGAAGTACAAGTTTGTTTTCATTAAAATTTCTTAACATCACGGTTAGTTTTCTAATGCATTTACTCTTGCTAAAAAGTACAATCTCAGCCCACACCCCACCTCACCTCACCCTCACTTTCAATAAAATCTGCATTTTTACAAAAGCTTCAGGTGATTTGCACATAAATCTGAGGGATCCTGACAGCGGGACATCCAAAAGCCCTGTACCTCATTATATATTACTACTTTCCAAGTATTTTAAAACTTCAGAAAGGAAGTATGAAAGCAACTCAAAATTTGAACATAGCTCTGATACTGGAGAAAGTGTTGAACTCACTAAAAATTCTGGACTTCCTAAATCCTTTTCCAACAGGAAAGTTGTATGCACTTATTTGCGTTTTGAAATCTAGCTCTGACAAGATGGAGAATAGACTGGAGGCAGATAAATTAATTAGGAGCTACTACCATGATCCAAATGAGTGATATCAGTGGTATGAAATAGTATAGTAGTCATTAGGATATGAGAGAAGTAGATGAATCTGAGCAATATCTAGGAACGAAAGTTGACAACATGCAGTGAACGAATGGATGTGACATGGAGGTGGGGCAGGGAAATACGGAAGATATTCATGTAATTCAGAATATTAATATCAGTAAATTGGAAAAGCTAGGTAGATGGCTGTACTATTCATTCACAAGTTAAGGAACACAAGAACAAGGTTTAGCAGAGAAGACTATATATTTTTAGGGGAAAAAAGCAGAAACATTTAGTAGGCAGACTGACACACAAGTATTAAACTCTAGAGGAAAAGAGGCACTGGAAATACAGATTCATCAATCAACAGAAATGACATCCACTCTGGCCAAGCTGGAGAAACAAGGACCAGATTTATCTGCCTGCCTGAAACAATAACATAGATAAAATGCATGAAACAATGATTTTCAGACAGTAGCTATAAGCACACACTAATGCAGAATGAGAGACTGAAAACTAAGGGTGACTCTCTAATTACTTCTTAGAGTTTCCAGAGTACAGCACAGCGAGAAAGAACCTGGGCAGAGACCAGTCATCTCTCTGAACTGAAGAAGTGGATGTGGGAGTCCAGAAAGGCCAAGGTAGCTAGAGTAGGCAGAGCAGAGTTCTGAACAGAATGGCACAACATCTCCAGGGACCTGGAAGGATCTCCTCTCTAGATTTAAGCTAGGCATTGAGGCTTCCCTGGTAGTTCAGAGGTAAAGAACCCACCTGCCAATGCAGGAAATTCAGCTTCGATGCCTGGATTAGGAAGATGCCCTGGAGAAGCAAATAGCAACCCACTGCAGTGTTCTTGTGTGGAGAATCCCGTGGACAGAAGAGCCTGGCAGGCTACAGTTTATGAGGTTGCAAGAGAGTCGGCAGACACAACTCAGCAACTAAACAACAACACTGACCAGTGCATCCACACGAGGATGCACCCCAAGGCTAATCCATCTGAAAGGATTAGCGAGAAACTAATACAAGCCAAATTTTCTCTTTACTGTTTATTTCTTTGGCTGAGCCAGGCCTTAGTTGCAGCATGCAGTATATTCAGCTGTGCCATGAGAACTCCTAGTTGCAGCTTGTAGGATCTAGCTCCCTGACCAGGATTTGAACCCGAGTCCTTTGCACTGGGAGCACAGTCTTAGCCAGCGGACCACCAGGGAAGTCTCAAAGCCAGATTTTAAAGAGTATACCCTGTATGATTATATTTATATAAAATTCTAGAAAATGCCAAATATTCTATTGTAACAGAAAGCAGATCAGTGGTTTCCTTGGATGGGGGAGAAATTACAAAGGATCATGAGTAAACTTTTGGGGGTGATGGATGTGTTCAATATCTTGATTGTTATAATGGCTTTATGGGTGTATAAATGTCAAACTTATCAAATGGTACATTTCAAATTTATGCAGTTTATCATATGTCAATCTATCTCCACAAAGAAATTATCAACATATATACAGAAACTAAAGCTAGAGGAGTAGTTGAGATTGCTGAGCAATAAATTATATACAGATTCGGAAGAAGGCCTAGAAAAGGACCACAAAGAACACCAACATTTAATAAGTAATAAAGCAAAGAAATTATGGAGTGTGTTCAAAGAATTAGAGCAGAAACTTGGAGAATGAGTCATAACTGAAGCCAAGAAAAAAGTTTTCTCTCAGGAAGTCTTTCAAGGAAAGAGCAAACTATAATGACAAATGTAAGATAAATCCTCAAAAAAGTTCAATGTACAAAAGAGAAGATTATGAGGTAGGCTTGGTGTACCTCATAGGCAGGAGAAAGAACACCAAGGCAGTCATCCTTGATCAAATAATATGCTTCTTTAACTAGAAAGACAGTAAAAAATGTATTTAAAGTTAATACAGTTAAAAATCATGAATCCTAGATGTTAGTAGATTATTTTTCATCTGGCCTTGGCACCCTCCTAACTAATATGTTATATTTAACATAAACAACAGTAATTAACTGTCCTTGAGTTTTTAAAGGAAATTAATTCAGATTCAAGCTAAGAGTTATTAATGCATATACTCATTAAGCATGAGAGGAAGTCCAACTTGAAGGTCTATCTTCCCATCTAAATTTAATAGGCAACTAAATACTTGAAATTCTTCCAGTTTTTCTTTTTTGATGAGTAATGGGGTTATTTATGGTCATCCTATCAGCCAACCAAGCAGAGTAAAATTTTTGCCTCATGTTAAGAGTAAAAATTTATGTTTATATACAGATGCACATCAGTACACATAAGAATTTAATTTAGTAAATTAAATTAAATGAACTATCTTCCAAACAAATGCAGATTTATATATCTAACATTAAAATTCCAAGAGACTAAACTAGTCATCCTTCAAAGTAAATAATACCAGTAAGTAGTCATGTTTTAATTGCTTCTTTAAAATGTTTACACAGATAGAATTGTAACTGTTTTTGTTTCATTTTGGAATATTTATTAAATTCAATCTGTTAAATCTCTTGACTATTAACATACTTATAAAAATCTAAGCCCGAGGTAAAAATCTCTAATACTTTGCAGCAGGAGCATTTTAGATAGTGGATTAAATAGGTCAATGTAGAAGGCCAAATTCTGCTTATTATTCACAAACAGAAGCAAGCTTTATTTGTCTGTTTATTTTTTTATTATGTATTTATTTGGCTGTGCCATGTCTTAGTTGGGGCATGTGAGATCTACTTCCCTGACTAGGGAGCATGGAGTCTTAGCCACTGGAACACCGAGGAAGTCCCACTTTATTTGTTCCTATCATTACAAACACTGGCTCTGGGACTTCCCTTCTGGTCTAGTGGTTAACACTTCGCCTTCCAATGCAGAGGGTGCAGGTTCGATCCCTGGTCGGGGAGCTAAGATCTTATACGCCCCATGGCCAAGAAACCAGGACATAAACAACAGAAGCAATACTGTAACAAATTCAATAAAAACTTAACTTAAAACAAACAAACAAAAAACAACACTTGCCCTACTCTCTACCTCATCTCAGGAGCTTCATCTCCATGTATACAGTAGTAATAAATGTCTGGAGAAAGCTCCTGAGCTCACAATATTGTTCAGACCAACCAATTCTAGAAAAAACTAAAATGTTAAAAAATTTCACAGTAAATCTGATTTTATTTATTTTTATTTTTTTATTTTTAATTATTTATTTTTTAATTAATTTATTTTTTATTTTACTTTACAATTCTGTATTGGTTTTGCCATACATTGACATGAATCCACCACGGGTGTACATGCATTCCCAAACCTGAACCCCCCTCCCACCCTCTGATTTTAAAAATACAAACATTTCTATCTGTAATCATTCATAAAATCAATTATATTCTTATATAATTTAAGAGAAAGGAAATAAGCTATAGTAACTTGAGACCAGACATTCATTAAAAACTTACCAATGATACAAACAGAGCATGAGAAGTTCTAAAAAATTATTTTCTGTGATTTTCAGTAAGGAGTCAGTGGCTCATCCTGTTTTCATTTTTCTCCTGACATTTAACAAAAGAGAATATTTGGGTTTAAAAGACTACATACTCCCCAAAAGCAGTTTTACAAATTATATGAGAGATTATTCTGGGAAAGATTGAGGGCAGGAGGAGAGGGGGATGACAGAGGATGAGATGGTTGGATGGCATCACCGACTCAATGGACGTGGGTTTGGGTGGACTCCGGGAGTTGGTGATGGACAGGGAGGCCTGGCGTGCTGCAGTTCATGGGGTCGCAAAGTCGGACACGACTGAGCGACTGAACTGAACTGAAAGGTGGAGGTGGGAGGGGTGGGCCTGGAAACAGAAGATTCACTCTTCTTTTGGCGTGCATGGTGGCGGGGGTGGAGTGGGGTGGGGTGGACATATTATTATTATTGGGCTTCCCAAGTGGCTCAATGGTAAAGAATCCACGTGCCAGTGTGCCAATGCACAAGACGTAGGTTCAATCCTTGGGTCAGGAAGATCCCCTAGAGAAGGGAATGGCTACCCACTCCAGTATTTTCACCTGGAGAGTTCCATGGACAGAGGAGAGACTGGTGGGCTAGAATCCATAGTCTCAAAGAGTCAGACACAACTGAGCACACACACATTATTATTAAATACTCATTTATTTCATTTATTTGGCTGCACAAGGTCTTAGTTGTGGCATGTGGGATCTAGTTTCCTGATGGGATCAAACTTGGACCCCCTACACTGGAAACACCAAGTCTTAGCCAACGGACCACCAAGAAGTCCCAAGATTCACTCCTTCTAATCAACTATTTTATTAGACATGGGTGCAACAAATAAAGTTTAAAAAAAAAAAGCTGAAGACAATATAGTACTCATTATGTTTAGTGCCAGGCACATGATAACAGTTTAGGAGACATAGCTAGCCATTAAAAGCAAATCTACCACAGACACGGTGCTAAATCGCTACAGTCATGTTCAACTCTTTGCGACCCCATGGACTGTAGCCCACCAGGCTCCTCTGCCCATGGGATTCTCCAGGCAAGAATACTGGAGTGGGTTGCCATTCCCTTCTCCAACAGACATGGTGGGTTATAGATATAAGTACTTGGAGTTCTGCAATCGGCTATGATGAACAGCCGCTGACTGGTTCAGCCTAGTCAGGAGTATCAGCGGAAATGAATGAAGGAAACAGAAGACAGCACAGATAAAATCTTTTTTTCAAGAGTAAACTTCAATGTGGCATGGACGGGAATCTGGTTCTTTCCTGACCATGTTAGAAACCAGGAATGAAAGTAGACACTAAAGTACCACAGGACAGTTCAGGATAACAGACAAAAACAAGCAGCAGAAGCGCTGGGATTGAGAAAAGCAAAGAAGAGGGAGAGAATGAGAGAAAACAGAGCCTAAAAAATACTTCATGGGGATAACCTTCATATGCACAACCCATAACCACCACCCTCATCAGCTCAGAAGATAAGAATACTCTGCTGTGTTACACGGTTTTGTAACAGCATACATCAAAGGTTTTGAGCTCTACCACCTACCAGCATTACCTGGAGAGCTCGCTAAGACAGCAGGTCTGGAGAGAAGCCCAAGACTCTGCATTTTTCACAAGATCCCTGGTGACGATAATGTTAGACCCAACACCACACTTTAAGATGCACTGCCCTATTTTTACCCTTTTGTGACACTCACCCCACTCATGATCACTTATTTAACATTTGCTGTCTGGAAAGCAGGGAAAAACTCTTATTAAACCCATTACTTATCCCTATCACCTAGCACAATAGTGAATATATAATAAGTCTCCAAATATTGTTTACTGAATAAAGACCATTGTGAAAAAACACGGAATGTAGTGTGAATGGGGTGAGAGGGGGTTAAAAGAGAAATACAAGCATAAAGACATAGAAAACAAAAGCACAATATAAATGTATAAGTATTTGCAAAAAGAACTGTCCAAGTCTTACTGAGAATGGCAGTAACTGGACATCAATCTAATTTCATAGGGAGGGCATAAGCCGTAGAAATTAGACAAATGCAGAAAAAGCAAAAAAGTTAGAAGTAAAAGAAGAAAAACCAATGAATATTTTGCATCATTATAAAGATGATTTTTTAAACAGCAAGAGTGATAAATTCAAGAGGAGAAGAGAATTCATTATGGATATACTACCATTAGATATCTATGGCCGTAATCATCATCACTAAAACTCATTAAGTATCTATGAGTCAGAGAGTAACACTTAACAGTTACATTTACTCAACCACTCCAGATAACTATTCTCCACATTTTAGAGGTAACTAGGGGCTTCCCAGGTGGCTCAGTGGTAAATAACCTGTCTGCCAAGGAAGGAGACACAGGCTTAATTGCTGGGTCAGGAATATCTTCTGGAGAAGGAAATGACAACTCAGCCCAGTATTCTTCCTGGGAAATCCCATGGAGAGAGGAGCCTGGTTGGCTACAGTTAATGGGGTCACAAAAGAGTAGGACACAACTTACTGACTGAAGAACAACATAACTAAGCTGTATGTAATGAAATCATTTGCCTTTAGAGTCAAATGGATCCCCAGGCTCAAATCTCTGTTTCTCCTACATTATCTCCTAGGAGAATGCGTGCGTGAGTGCTAAGTCGCTGTACTCGCGTCTGACTCTTTGCAACCCCATGGACTACAGCCTACCAGGCTCCTCTGTCCATGGGATTCTCCAGCCAAGAGTACTGGAGTGGGTTACCATACCCTTCTCCACCTAGTAGAATGGCCTTGGGCAAAAATTGTGGCCTTTTAACCTCTGGCTTGACTGTCCCTCTTTCTACTCCTTCAGTGGTTTTTGTTACAGCCATTCTGTTTTGTGCTTATTTATTAACCTATCGCCTTTTAATGAGTATTCTGTGTGCTGGAAGGGTACCGTCTTTGGAGTCGCAGAGTGAGAGACAATGTAGTGACCAAACGACAACAGTGAAAGGTGCTCAGCCGCGTCCGACTCTTTGTGACACCATGGACTATACAGCTCATGGAATTCTCCAGGCCAGAATATTGGAGTGGGTAGCCATTCCCTTCTCCAGGGGATCTTCCCAACCCAGGGATCGAACCCAGCTCTCCCACACTGCAGGCGGACTCTTTACCAGCTGAGCCGCAAGGGAAGCCCAAGAGCCCTGGAACAGGTAGCCATTCCCTTCTCCAGGGGGTCTTCCTGACCCAGGAACAGAACTAGGGTCTCCTGCACTGCAGGTGGGTTCTTTGCCGACTGAGCCACCGGGGAAGCCCATGGGGCTGCTAAGATCTTCCTACTGTTAGTTCTCGTCCCATTATCTTGAGACTTATGCTGTGGGAGCGGGTCTGGTAAAAGCATACAGAGCCTTGATAAGCCTAGCGAGGGGGCACTCTCCGCCCCCTTCTGATGTCTACATCAGAACCTTCCTCTGTCCCTTTTCTTACTTTAATAGAACTCTGCTACACAAAAGCTCTTGAGTAACCAAGCCTGGTCCCTGGTCTGGAAGCTAAATCATCTTCTTCCAAGATCACGAATCCGACACCATTCACTGTAAGCTATCAGGAGTACGTCAGCGAAGTCCAACAACAACTGTGTGCTAAATAACATGGTGGTCAAGGGCATTAATGTGTAAATTCAAGGAAAACAACAGTGCATGGATCTGAATTCCAAATAAAGCCAATTTCTTCACTTATAAAACAGGAGTAATAATACCAACCACCCAAGGCCTGGAAGAGAGTCTAGTATCAAAACCTAGTAACTTCTACTGTCATTATCATCAATGTCATTATTACTACTAACGCATACATCAACACCAAGATGAATTAGTCCCGTTTTATAAGAGAGCAAATTGAGGTTAAAAGAGATTAAGTCCTCGGATTTGTGATTACTGTAAATAGTTAGGTACTTGGTGAATTTGGTTATTTTACCTATAATAAAAGCGTTAACTAAAATTTTGTTTTTAAAAATTGCAATTTATAAACAGAGTATTTAGTCTTCTCATTTATAAGAAAAAATTTTGTATACGTGATGGGATAGAAGGACACACTGTGTAACAGAATTAACCTCCAATTAAGAATAGTTTCAACACTGTAAAAAAGAAAGCAGAGACATCATCTTCTCCTATATTATATCCAGAACTCATAAAAGAGGCCTTCAAGGAACACTTGATCTGATCCAGTTCTTTCTTCGAAGCTGTACTTATTTGAGGGTACAGCCACTCTTCCTGGAAACACACATCATGGCACACAGAGGCACAGTACATACAGGACCTACCCCTAAAGCACTACCTGTACTCAGAGATTGGGGGTGGGAGGAGTTGAATAGCGCATGCATGCATGCTCAGTCCCTCGGTCCTATCTGGCTCTGTTACCCCACAGACTGCAGCCCGTCAGGCTCCTCTGTCCATGGGATTCTCCTGGCAAGAACACTGGAGTGGGTTACCATTTCCTTCTCTAGGGGATCTTCCCAACCCAAAGAGCAAACACGTCATCTCCTGCACTGCCAGGAGGATTCTGTACCACTGAGGCACCAGGGAATCCTGTTGAATAGTACAGAAGACCTCAAAGAACTGGGCAGCTATACTAATGCAATCCAGACCCCCTGGGATATAAACTATGTGCTCTCCTACTCAAGAGTTGCTTGTGGCAGTTTGAGTACCACTGGTTTGTATAATAAACCTATTAGTGGCATTAACATTAAATCTGTTTCTACAGTTACCAAAAATGAGGTCAATATGATCAGATGATACATGTTTATTTCCTTCAAACTGTCAAGCCTTATCTATATAAATTAGTATAAATGTCTGCTTTGTGTTTTAAAAACTATGGCTCACCTCTTTGAGGAAAGGACACATTAATAAACAGCTGTTTTCTCTCTCCAAAGTCATTTATATAATTAACGCTTATTAAAAAGAGTCTCTACCACTTCATCTTTTGAATACACGTGCTAACTAACTGCTATTGCCAAGCAATTTAAAGATAACAGATTTGTGTTCATCTTTTCGTTAGATTTACTGTCTAGTTATCTCCTCTCCCTTTCATCCACTGACAAACGCCAGAGTAATAAAGGTGGATGTTTCCACTGTGCTCTTCCTCTTCCCATATCCATGCTGTCAAATAGAAACAAAATGTAAGCCACATGCAATATTAAATTTTCTAGTAGCCACATTAAAAAAAGTAAAAATAAACAGATAAAATTAATTTTAATAATATATTTTAATCAAATAGCTCAAAATTATCATTTCAATATATAATTCATCTAAAGCATTCTATATCTTTAATATTTTAATAATGTTTAATAATTTAACATTAACATTTCTTCAACGTCTTCCACAGCCAGGGTGTCTTAAACTCTCAGCACGTCTCAACTTGTCCCATTTCAGGGACTCGGTGGCCACGTGTGGCAGTGATTCCACTAGGCTGGGAAACGGTGTGTGGTGGCACCGACAAAGAGCCCCTCTGGCCTGAGGCTGTGGACCCCCGACCCTCACGCTCACCTATCTATCCTGCTGAAGCCACTAAAAGAGGAGGCCTTTACTTCTTCCCTCTCCCTGTATCTGTATCACAGCAAACCTGCAAAACTTAACGCAAAAAGGGCATGAGTACTTCAATAAATTAATACAAAAAGTATAACTCTCTATACCAGCAAAATTAAAAGATTCTGTGGTATATCAACAAACCAGGAACCAAAAAAGATTATCTGGTGAAAGTTATAATTTATTGAGTACCTATTGTATCTAACAGTGGCAGACTTTATTTTTTTGGAGCTCCAAAATCACTGCAGATGGTGATTGCAGCCATGAAATTAAAAGACACTTAGTCCTTGTTAGAAAAGTTATGACCAACCTAGACAGCATATCAAAAAGCAGACACATTACTAACCAACAGCATATTAAAAAGCAGAGACATTATTTTTACCAACAAAGCAGAGACATTACTTTACTTTACTAGGTCTGTCCAATCAAGGCTATGGTTTTTCCAGTGGTCATGTATGGATGTGAGAGTTGAACTATACAGAAAGCCGACTGCTGAAGAACTGATGCTTTTGAACTGTGCTGTTGGAGAAGACTCTTGAGAGTCCCTTGGACTGCAAGGCCATCCAATCAGTCCATCCTAAAGGAGATCAGTCCTGAATGTTCACTGGAAGGACTGATGTTGAAGCTGAAACTCCAATACTTTGGCCACCTGATGCGAAAAACTGACTCACTGGAAAAGACCCTGATGCTGGGAAAGATTGAAGGTGGGAGGAGAAGGGGACGACAGAGGATGAGATGGTTGGATGGCATCACCGACTGAATGGACATGGGTTTGAGTAATCTCCAGGAGTTGGTGATGGTCAGGGAGGCCTGGCATGCCGCAGTCCATGGAGTCGCAAAGAGCCAGACACGACTGAGCGACTGAACTGAACTGTGTCTAACATTACATTAAAAAAAAAAATTACAAACACAAGGATCAGTGATTCTCAAACATGGCTGGAATTCAAGCACAGGCAAACTGCCTTCACAATTAGGAACTCTGCTAGGCCCTTTGTTCTGGTACCATGTCCTTTGTCATACACTCAGACGACTTTCCTTTTGGTAACTGCCAAACCTCCCCTGGCCAAGAGGAAAGGGTAAACAGTCCCTACTGCAACCCTTTCTTTCTGCCCTCAAGGCAGACATACAGAACCAGTCTTTAAAACAGCTGATTCTTTTCTTAGGAATTTAAGTCCTTTACCATGTGTGTGTGTATTCTGAAACTTTCAAGAGAGTGATAAAACACAAAAGATCTTCTTCCACATTTACTTGACTACCTCAACTTTCCTCCTCCACCTGGCAGCACCTCACCCTACCACACCCACCCCTGGCCTCCATTAATTAAAGGGACTCAACCCTCAGAACTGTCAGCTCTTTTACACCCAAGCTAACTCAATCTGTTTACTTTCACATGGTTTAAACAGAACAGATCACTGATGCTCAAAGTGTGAAATCACAGCAGCATCAGTATCACTTTGGAACAAGTCAGAAATGCAATTCTTGGACACCAACCCAGACCTACTGGTAATGTGTGTATAACAAGCTCTCCAAGTGAAGTGAAGTGAAGTCGTTCAGTCGTGTCTGACTCTTTGCAACCCCATGGACTATAGCCTACTACGCTCCTCTGTCCATGGGATTTTCCAGGCAAAAGTACTGGAGTGGGTTGCCATTTCCTTCTCCATCTCCAAGTGATGATATGTGCTAAAACATAAAAACCACTACTGTAGACTGACTACCTCCAAACTGTTATCTCTAGGCCAGACCTCTTCCCTAAAATCCAGATGCAGTCTTTCTAGTAACACTGTAAAAAAGCATTTTATTGGACTTTGAAAAAAGATGAAATCATACCAACTGGAGAATACAAATAGTAACTGTATTATATACTTAAAGCTAAAGAAAAAAATCTGCCCTTAATAACTTATCCTAATGGGCTGCCGTCTATGGGGTCGCACAGAGTCGGACACAACTGAAGCGACTTAGCAGTAGCAGCAGTAAGAACTTACAGTTCAAACTCTTAGCCATAATATTTCTAACTAGGAAATTACTAACAAAAAATTTCAAATTCATGACAGTGTTCATCATCAGCCTTGAAAGAAAGAATCTTAGGATATCCATACATATTTATTGGCAAAAGTCGAGTATCTCTGGAAGGCACACAAGAAAGTAACATTGGTTGCCTGTACCATGTGAAGTTTTATCATGGGCATGTAACTTAGAAGTTAATTTATTACATTTAAGGTAATATTTCACTTTTAGTTATAAGAAGATAGCTTTCTTATTTACTCCCCACTAACTCTTATGTTAGTAACACCTAAATTTAAAGCCCTATTAGAGCTAGGAAACTGGTTACCTACCAAGTTCAATGCTGCGTTTGCATCATGTTACATTAAACCAAAGCTCCCTCCCTTCATCTTTCCCTTATCTCCATAAACAGTTATTTCAGTAAGCACTTAGGAAAAGCCTGTGTATCTTCAGTAAAACAGATACTACAATCAAAAGGGCCATACCTTTAAGCAGGGCTCAGAGGAGATAGGATTCAGGGAATTATAGAAGGGTTATAGCTTGGTTAATCACATTTACAAAGTAAAATGGGAAAGGAATAAAAAGTAAAAATAAATAAAAATATCTTAAATGAAAACCCAAATGTTGCCACTTGCAAAAATGTTAGAAAATATTCTCAAGCTAAAAAACAACCTTTTCAAAAGAGGCTGAAATGCAGTAAATGTTATCTGAAATACAGAAAAATCCCAGTCAATAAGTACAGTAGAGCTTAAAAGATCCAGACAACTGAGACAGGAACGATGATAAAAATCATTTGCAGGGAAAATACTTTACATTCATTTGATTCTCACAATAGTCCTGTAAATAGGCTGTGGTATTAGAATAACTACATTAAGATGTATCCTAACAAATAAAGAAGTCAAAGATCAGGAAAGCTAGGTAAAAGCTACAGAAAAATCAAAAATCTTTTAAGTCTTTAGCCTGGATCTTTCTTATGTATCTAGCCCTTTCTTCTGCATCTCCCTATGGGTAAATCGAAATAGCCTGGGATTAATAAGCTCTTACATCCTTCTTCTGGCCCATCACTAATTGGACCTACCACATCATCAAAGTGAACTAGAATTCAGTTCAGCTTGCTTCCCTTTATCCTTTCTTCAAGACAAAAGCATCATTCACACATTAAGATCAAAGGGAGAACCCAACTCTTACAGATTCCAGAGTAAGAAATCCACAATGGCTTATACCAAATCATATAACATCCATTTATGTATGCATCAGCAAACTTCAAGTCATAAAATGGCACTCATTCCCAGCATGTCTATTTCCAGAGGACAGAAGATAAATTCTAAAATGTGGAATCAACACTTAAAATCATAAGAGAGATAGGAAAAATGGGCAGGAAACCAAAAAGAATCTCAGCAAGTCTTTATATTCCATATGAAAAAAGATGGTAAATTCAGAGTAAGTGACTGGGGTTCCAAAGCAACACCAAGGGAGCAATTTGAGAGGGAACATAAACATTGACATTACCAAGTACCTACTTATTCATCATTTTCTCATTATACAAATTTTGTTAATGTAAGGATAATTATTAAGAATTATTATTTCAAATATTTATTCTTCATATTATTCTTAATAAGTACTACTGAATATTGTTAACTATTAACAATGCTAATTATTAAGAAGGATGGATTCTGGGATGAGATAAACATGGATTTCAACCTTGGCTACATCAGATTACTTGTGTAAAACTGATCAAGTGCAGAGTTCTCATTAGGGAAGTAGACATTCACTCACCTATCTTTTAAGGTTAGGGTTAAATAAATTAAATGTGCTTACCTAAAATATTTGTCAAGTAAAAGCTCTCAAATAAGTGGTGGCTATTTTTATTTACAATGACAACACAATATCATTTTCATTATTTAAGATTAGGGATCAGCACTGTTTAAATAGCATTTTCTTAATGTTTCCTTACTCTACCTTCACAGGCAAAATACCAAATGTTTAATAACTCTAAGAAGTCTTTTAAAAAGTAAACTTTGAAAGCCAAGATAAATAAACTGGAGATTTAAACTGAGTAATATGTTTCAGCTAACATGAAGTTATTAATAAATTCTGTAAATCAGAATTTTTCAAAGGTACTGCTGATGGTCCACATTCACCAAAATTATCTGGTACAATCTTTAAAATGCAAATTCATGGGTCCAATCCTAAATTTACTAAATCTCCCTTAGTGATTATTTGGCAACTTAAGTTTTATAAATTTATTTTAAACAGGCTAGTGTGAACTTCTGACATAGCAACTTATAAATGAAATAAAGTCATACTATAAGTAGCAGTTAACTAGGCTATGTGTTTATAGTGTAATAAAATAAATTTAAAAATTAAAAATAAATCCAACTACAAAGCACATGCAAAATAAACATTCCAGGAGAAGTACTAAGTCTGGGCAAATATGAAATTATCAAAGAGAATAATAGTTCGTATCTGAGTCCCTTTGGGCTACCACAAACCAAATACCACAGACTAGGTGACTTACAAACAAATTTATTTCTCACAGTCTTGAGGCTAGGATCAAGGCCCAGGCAGACTGAGTCTTCTGTTGAGAGCCACTTCCCAAGTCACAGATGAAGGTCTCTCTGCTCTTCTTATGTGGTGGAAGGAGCAAGGTAAATCACTAGAACCTCCTTTATAGGGGCCCTAATTCCATTCATGAGGCCTCCATCTTCATGACCCAATCAATTCCCAAAGATGACTCCTTCAAGTACCAGCACACTGGGGACTAGGCTTCAATATAAAAATGTAGGGAGAACACAAACATTCAGCAGTAGCAGCTTATAATAAAGAAGTTTATTTTACATTCTAAACAAAAATTTGCCTATTAAAAATAACCAGACCTCGTAAGAAATTTAATAGGACTATTTACCTGTTTTTCCATAAATGATTACTTTCAAAAAGCTATACAAAGCTAAAAACAGTCCTTTAAATAGTCAGCCACTAGAGACTACCAAATCAAGGTCTGGGGCTATAACTAGTTCCCAAATGTTTTTCTGAAATGAGTTTTCATTACTTGAAAGGCTATGTGTGTGCTCAGTCACGTCTGACTCTCTTGGACCCCGCGGACTGCAGCCCTCCAGGCAAGAATACTGGAGCAGGGTGCCGCTTCCAATCCCAGGGGATCTGCCCGACCTGGGGGTTGAACACATGTCTCCCGTACCTCCTGGTGCAACTGGCAGGAGAATTCTTTATCACTGTGCCACCTGGGATCCCAGGAAGACCAGAATGGTCCTATTTTTTCACTATGTGTTAGGCAGATTCTTTACTGTCTGAGTCCCAGTCTTTCACTACACCTCTACAAAATCCTCCCTCCATTAAAAAAAATATCTATCTATCTATCTATCTATCTATCTATATATATATGTAACAAATTAAACCCAAAAAAGTTTCTTTACTACCTTAAGTCTTCTCTAGATGTTGACCCTTTAGGGTCATGTCATACTTTTAGACAGATTATCAGCTACTGTAACTATCACACCACGTTTTTATATTTAATCTATATTTACTTCAACATGCCCTGGAAGTGTGGCACCCCACTCCAGCACTCTTGCCTGGGGAATCCCATGGGCGGAGGAGCCTGGTAGGCTTCGGTTCATGGGGTCGGTTCATGGGGTCGCTAAGAGTCGGACACGACTGAGCGACTTCACTTTCACTTTTCACTTTCAAGCATTGGAGAGGGAAATGGCAACCCACTCCAGTGTTCTTGGCTGGAGAATCCTGGGGACGGGGGAGCCTGGTGGGCTGCCGTCTATGGGGTTGCAGAGAGTCGGACACGACTGAAGCAACTTAGCAGCAGTAGCAGCCCTGAAAGTATATTTTTGTTTATGTTTTTAAACACATGGAATTAGCTTGTTTTGGGTCATATATTGTTTTTCAGAAAGTTATTTAGAGCTTTTAAATACAGCATTAAGAAGAAAGTCCTAAATGTGATACTAAACTATTTCAAATTTCAAAGTCAAAGTAAGCATTTTTTTGGTAAAGTTCCAAAGCTTATCCTTTAAGAAAAAAAAAAAGACTGAAAACAAAACATATATTGATAATCGTGTAAACATAGTAAATATGCATCCTCACTACTTTAATCAAAACAATTTTTTAACTTTGTAGTGAACATCCAGTCACTTCATTCTTCATTAAAAACTAGAAAATTCTTCAGCTTCCAGGAAGGAAGGACAAGTTCACCAAATATTTTCCCAAAATTCAACAACATTTATAAGGTTCAACTATAAAGAGGTTTGATATGTTACCCCCAATATATAAGGGGAAAAAAACTATTAAAACAATGAAAAGATTTTATTTATTTTCCAAACAGGTATTTTTCCATGGAATGATGGTAGCTACTCAAATGATTCTCCCAAAAACTGTTAACTTTTTTCAATGAACTTCTATAAATACAAATATTATTCAATATTTATTGAATATTATTATTCAAATATTATTCAAAATATATAAATATTTAAAATTTTTTCTTATAGTCTACAAATAAAACTAAAACAGATACCATCCAACCGTAACTATGCTATTAAATTGTAATCTCTAAAATAATTTTCACCAGGTCCAAAAACAACAAGAGATTAAGTCTACTAGAAAAGATTTATTTTGCTGACAGATTATTCTGTTTGGTTCAACTTATATCCTTCAACTCACATCCTTCTCATTTCCAGGCCACATTAAATAGCTATTTAACCTGCCAAATATTTTACGATCTATAGATGGTTGGCTCAATAAACTCATCTCAACATATTTCTATTGTGTCATAAAAATTCCAAAAGTCAATTAAAATAAAAATTGTTCAGTACAGGAAAACCGAGTCTACATTTCACCTCAAGTACACACAAGTAAGAATTTAAGATGACTTTCCCCTTTCATTTGTGGGGAAGATGAATTAAGAAATTAAGTTTTATTATGCCTAATTAATCTATTGCTTACACTGCTCTGACACATATCTTCTCTCTCCAGACTTCATTCCAAGTTTCAGTTTCTGGATTTTATCATTTATGACAGCTTACAACTCCCAGTCTTGCTTCAAGAGTGCTCAAATTGGGGAAGCAATTCTGGAATTAGAAAGTTCAGTTTTCTAAAATCAAACTGCAGCAAAACTTAACATCCCATAAGAAAGCCTATATTCTTCCTTCTATGGAGTTAACAGTAATATATCTCATAATATACAAGAGTTTTAAACAATTCACAGACATTAGCTTGTTAATCTTCATACATTTCTAAAAGCATCAGATACCCTGGAAGCCTTCAATCCTTTTTAGCTTCTTCTAGTAGTTTCTTAAAGAGATTACAATGTTACATGATACACTACTAAATAAGCAACCTGTAAGATACAAACTACACCTTAATAATTTAAGAAGGCAACTCAAATGTATTAGCAGAGGGCTTCCCTTCCCTTCTAGGAAATTCTAACTAAGCAATGGTTTCAATTAGTACAAAGGGGGGCTTCATGATCCTTTCTCTTACATGGTGAAACATGTAATAAAGCTTCCATCTCTCTAAAGGGAAAGAACCGAGCACTGAGCCTACCTTACTTGTACGAACCACATCTCAAGGTAATTATTAATAAATAGTTGATAAAAGAAAAGCATTATAAAACACTCCAACTAACAAATTCCAATGTAATAAGAACTGGAGTATCACCATTTTGCAACCCCCTAATAAAATGAAGATAAACTAGCAGACCCCAAAACAAGGTCCAAAGGAACCCCTGTGGGTCCCCAAAACCCTTTCACAGAATCTGCAGAATCAAAAATATTCTACAATAATTGCTGTTGTTCAGCTGTTCCGACCCCGTGGCTTCCCTGTCTTTCACAATCTCCCAGAGTTGGCTCAAACGCATGTCCACTGTGTCAGTGATGCTCTCTAACCACCTCATCCTCTGCCGCCCTCTCCCTCTTTTGCCTTCAGTCTTTGTCAGCATCAGGGTCTTTCCAATGAGTCAGCTCTTCACATCAAGTGGCCAAAGTAGTGGAGGTTCAGCATCAGTTCTTCCAATGAATATTCAGTGCTGATCTCCTTTAGGATGGACTGATTTGATCTCATTGTAGACAGAGGCCTCTCGAGTCTTCTCCAGCACCACAATTCGAAACCATTAACTCTTCGGTGCTCAGCCTTCTTTATGGTCCAACTTTCACATCCATACACGAGTACTAGAAAAATGACAGCTTTAGACTATATTATTATAATGATACTAAGTATTATTATAATGACACTAAGATGTTACTCATTTCCCCACACACACACACTCTCATGAGTGTACATGAAGTTTCCACAGATTACATGATAAGTAATATCACAACAGACTAAAGAATAAAGCAGATATGAGAATCCAGCTATCTTCTTTTAAGCCAGACAATAAAGAGATTTACAAAAATGTAAAATAAGACCACTCTTCTCACTAAGTTTCTGTTTTGGAAAATAGTTTTCACAAAAATGTTTATTTAAACATATAGTGAGTTTATTATTGTTATTTTTAAATAAATAACAGACATTTCTAAATTTTTTAGCTTTTTCTCTAATAAGGTAAACACCAATAGATATAATAACATTTATAATAAACAAAATGTCCTTAGGGTTTTTAACGATTTTTAAGAATATAAAAATTCAGTGAAAAAGCTGGCTTCAAACTCCACATTCCAAAAACTAAGATCATGGCGTCCAATCCCATCACTTCATGTCAAATACAAGGGGAAAAAATGGAAACAGTGAGAGACTATTTTCTTGGGCTCCAAAATCACTGTGGCTGGTGACTGCAGCCATGAAATTAAAAGACGCCTGCACCTTGGAAGAAAAGCTGTGACCAACTTAAGACAGTGTATTAAAAAGAAGAGACATAACTTGCCCACAAAGGTCCGTCTAGTCAAAGCTGTGGTTGTTCTAGTAGTCATGTATGGATGTGAGAGTTGGCCTATAAAGAAAGCTGAGCACCAAAGAATTGATGCTTTTGAACTGTGGTGTTGGACAAGACTCTTGAGAGCCCCAAGGACATCAAGATCAAACCAGTCAATCCTAAAGGAAATCAACCCTGAATATTCACTGAAAGGATTGATACTAAACCTGAAGCTCCAATACTTTGGCCACCTGAGCAAACTCAACTCACTGAAAAAGACCCTGATGCTGGGAAAGATTGAGGCCAGGAGTAGAAGGGGCCAAGAGAGGATGATATGGTTGAATGGGATCACTGACTCAATGGACATGAATTTGAGCAAGCTCCAGGAGATAGTGAAGGACAGGGAAGCCTCGCTGCAGTCCACGGGGTCGCAAAGAGTTGGACACAACTGAATGACTGAACAACAACATAGAATATAAAGGTATCCTGAAACTAAAAAACTTGGGGACAGACGATCTAGGGAATTCATCACTATCTGCTAATGTAAGAGCTGACCAGGGTTTTAATCCTCCTGAAAATACAAAGTACTACCTATGAAGTATTCTTGAGAAAATAAAACTGAACATGGATCTGATCAAACATCTAGTTTAAATCAAAATCTACGTGTTTACAGGAAATACAAATTCAGAGGATTATATTAAACAACACCATGCAGATGCAGTCAGCACAGGACAATCAGCTTTAATCAAACAATAAACTGCAAAAGAATAAAAGAGGATGAATGTGAAGATTAAAAGAAATTTAAGAGGCACAGCCAGCAATTGCATTGTACTATAGATCTTGTTTGGGCAAAATGTAAAAAACATACATGAGATAATCATGGAAATCTGAACACTGGATATTTGATATTAAGGAATTATTATTTATATATAATAGTGGTATTATGGTTATTATTAAAGAACTCTGATCTTTATAAATTTATACTGTTTACAATGAAGTGGCAAGATTCTAGAATTGCCTCAAATAATGGGAACTGGGGGAAATAGATGAAATAAGACTGCCCAAAGGTTAAAATTACTGACCTGGGCATTATACTTACACACAGGGTACATACTTATAACAAGTATTTCTTCCCATTAAGCTGCCTGTAATCCTGAACAGTATGTCTTTGGTTATTCCAGCATCTTATTTCTGAACTTTTCACCTCCAACAGTATCAAAACAAAACAACACCTGGTAAGAAAGGAAGGTTATAGACAGGACAAATGTAAAGAGAAGGATCAGGACAGCATGTTGGGGATTTCTCACTAGAAGGATACTGTCTCATACCAATACAAACGCCAACATGCTTACACACATGTGTTTCTAATTGTGTGCTATGGCCAAGACCCTGAAAGGAAGAAAAAGGTCAAAACCGAGCCATGAAGAGGAAGGAATGGGTGCACGCTAAAAATACACTCTTGTCCTTTTCTTATTTCAGATACGGGTTTTGATGAGTCTTCTTTACATTTTGCTCTCAAAGTCTTCAGTCCTAGAGGTGCTGAAAGACTACTTCTAAAAGTTATTGGGTTGAGCTATATGTAAGATTCCCCATCCAATGGAAGCTACGTAAAGATCAAGGATATAAGACCAGTAATATTACACTGACGGTTTCCTGCACTATGATTTTAATGGAATTTTAAGTAACTTGCAGTATAGATTCATGAATCACACAAACCTCAAAACTTTCTCCACATGACAAGAGTAAGCCATATCACAGACTAGGATCACGTCTCTTCTTCCAGTATCATCCAAGTTTCAAATACTTTATCTTGTCATCAGGTCATATATTATTATTATTGGTTTGAGAAATACAGTCACCATAAGCATAGAACTAAGAAACCTATGTAAATAGCATCTCCCCATCCAATAATCACCCCAAATTAGGCTTCATTTTCAAGTCCTCCAAAAGAAGCAACTCTAACAAATATCTTGATAATCCATTGTTAGTTGAGCAACTCTCAAACGTTCTTTAAAATAAAAAATCAGGTAATAAATGGAAAAGTATGACAAAACTGTTAAATAACTTCAGTTCACTTCAGTCGCTCAGTCGTGTCCAACTCTTCGCGACATAAGGGGCTGCAGCATGCCCGGCGTTCCAGTCCATCTCCAGCTCCCAGAGTTTACTCAAACTCATCTCCACTGAGTTGGTGATGACTCATCTCCACTGAGTCGTCCCCTTCTCCCCGGCCTTCAACCTTTCCCAGCATCAGGGTCTTTTCAAATGAGTCAGCTCTTCACATCAGGTGCCTAAACTATTGGAGTTTCAGCTTTAGCATCAGTCCTTCCAAAGAACACCCAGGACTGATCTCCTTTAGGATGGACTGGCTGGATCTCCTTGCAGTGCAAGGGACTCTCAAGAGTCTTCTCCAAAACCCCAGTTCAAAACCATCAATTCTTCAGTGCTCAGCTTTCTTTATAGTCCAACTCTCACATCCATACATGACCACTGGAAAAACCATAGCCTTGACTAGACAGACCTTTGTTGGCAAAGTAATGTCTCTGCTTTTGAATATGCTATCTAGGTTGGTCATAACTTTTCTTCCAAGGAGTAAGCGTCTTTTAATTTCATGGCTGCAGTCACCATCTGCAGTAATTTGGGAGGCACAAAAATAAAGTCAGTCACTGTTTCCACTGTTTCCCCATCTATCTGCCATGAAGTGATGGGACCAGATGCCATGACCTAGATTTCTGAATGTTGAGCTTTAAGCCAACTTTTTCACTCTCCTCTTTCACTTTCATCAAGAGGCTCTTTAGTTCTTCACTTTCTGCCATAAGGGTGGTGTCATCTGCATATCTGAGGTTACTGATATTTCTCCCGGCAATCTTGATTCCAGCTCGTGCTTCATCCAGCCTAACATTTCTCATGATGTACTCTGCATATAAGTTAAATAAGCAGGGTGACAATATACAGCCCTGACGTACTCCTTTTCCTATTTTGCACGAGTCTGCTGTTCCATGTCCAGTTCTAACTGTTGCTTCCTGACCTGCATAAAGATTTCTCCAGAGGCAAGTCAGGTGGTCTGGTATTCCCATCTCTTTCAGAATTTTCCACAGTTTATTGTGATCCACACGGTCAAAAGCTCTGGCATAGTCAATAAAGCAGAAGTAGATGTTTTTCTGGAACTCTCTTGTTTTTCGATGATCCAGCAGATGTTGGCAATTTGATCTCTGGTTCCTCTGCCTTTTCTAAAACCAGCTTGAACATCTGGTAGTTCACAGTTCATGTATTGCTGAAGCCTAGATGGGAGAATTTTGAGCATTACTTTACTAGCATGTGAAATGAGTGCAACTGTGTGGTAGTTTGAGCATTCTTTGGCATTGCCTTTCTTTGGGATTGGAATGAAAACTGACCTTTTCCAGTCCTGTGGCCACTGCTGAGTTTTCCACATTTGCTGGCATACTGAGTGCAGCACTTTCACAGCATCATCATCAACTGGAATTCCATCACCTCCACTAGCTCTGTTCGTAGTGATGCTTCCTAAGGCCCACTTGACTTAGCATTCCAGGATGTCTGGCTCTAGGTGAGTGATCACGGCATCTTGATTAGCCAGGTCATGAAGATCTTTTTTGGTACAGTTCTTCTGTGTATTCTTGCCATCTCTTCTTAATATCTTCTGCTTCTTTTAGGTCCATACCATTCCTGTCTTTTATTGTGCCCATCTTTGCAAGAAATGTTCCCTTGGTATCTCTAATTTTCTTGAAGGGATCTCTAGTCTTTCCCATTTTATTGTTTTCCTTTATTTCTTTGCACTGATCACTGAGGAAGGCTTTCTTATTTCTCCTTGCTATTCTTTGGAACTCTGCATTCAAATGGGTGTATCTTTCCTTTTCTCCTTTGCTTTTCGCTTCTCTTCTTTTCACAGCTATTTGTAAATCCTCCCCAGATAGCCATTTTGGCTTTTTGCTTTTCTTTTTCTTGGGGATGGTCTTGATCCCTGTCTCCTGTACAATGTCTCAAACCTCCGTCCATAGTTCATCAGGCACTCTGTCAGATCTAGTCCCTTAAATCTATTTCTCACTTCCACTGTATAATCGTAAGGGATTTGATTTAGGTCATACCTGGATGATCTAATGGTTTTCCCCACTTTCTTAAATTTAAGTCTGAATTTGGCAATAAGGAGTTCATGATCTGAGCCACAGTCAGCTCCTGGTCTTGCTTTGGCTGACTGTATAGAGTTTCTCCATCTTTGGCTACAAAGAATATAATCAATCTGATTTCAGTATTGACCATCTGGTGATGTCCATATATAGAGTCTTCTCTTTTGTTGTTGAGAAGATGGTGTTTGCTATGACCAGTGCGTTCTCTTAGCAAAACTCTATTAGCCTTTGCCCTATTTTATTCTGTACTCCAAGGCCAAATTTGTCTGTTACTCCAGGTGTTTCTCGACCTCCTACTTTTGCATTCCAGTCCCCTATAATGAAAAGGACATCTTTTTTGGGTGTTAGTTCTAGAAGGTCTTATAGGTTTCCAAAGAACCATTCAACTTCAATTTCTTCATCATTACTGGTTAGGGCATAGACTTGGATTACCATGATATTGAATGGTTCGCCTTGGAAATTAACAGAGATCATTCTGTCATTTTTGAGATTGCATCCAAGTACTGTATTTCAGATTCTTTTGTTGACTATGATGGCTACTCCATTTCTTCTAAGGGATTCTTGCCCACAGAAGTAGATATAATGGGCATCTGAATTAAATTCACCCATTCCAGTCCATTTTAGTTCTTTGATTCCTACAATATCAATGTTCGCTCTTGCCATCTCCTGTTTGACCACTTCCAATTTGCCTTGATTCATGGACCTAACATTCCAGGTTCCTATGCAATATTGCTCTTTACAGCATCAGACCTTCCTTTATCACCAGTCACATCCACAAATGGGTGTTGTTTTTGCTTTGGCTCCATCTCTTCATTCTTTCTGGAGTTATTTCTCCACTGATCTCCAGTAGCATACTGGGCATCTACTGACCTGGGGAGTTCATCTTTCAGTGTCCCATCTTTTTGCCTTTTCATACTGTTCATGGGGTTCTCAAGGCAAGAATACTGAAGTGGTTTGCCATTTCCTTCTCCGGTGGACCAAATTTTGTATAACTTATTCTCTATAAATATCAGTTATTCTTTGCTTTTAATGGATTACTTTTCTAAAAACAGAATGCCAATATTTTTAACCTGTGGATGTATAAAAAGCTAAAGATAGGTGTTAGTTTTAAACAAGAAAGAAATAAAAGTTGTTAATCACACTGTTTCTTTCATTCTTTGCACCAAAACAAATTTGTATTATTTTTCCCCATTTTAACAAAGTAAACAGTTTTAACAACAAAAACATTTAAAAAACTTGCATGTTTGATAGTATGTAACCAAAGTCTAAAAGAAAAATGCATTGCAAGTTAATAAATTACAAAGAGATCTTACTGTTTTTAAAACTATTCTCAAAGATTACAATGCAATCAGGTAATTTAAACTTAAAAATTGAAACTATCATCTCAGTTACTGCAGTAAGAAAAGGAAATGAAATGTATACAGATTGGCAAGGAACAAATAATACTGTTCACAGATGACATGATCACCTTTGTATAAAAATTGAAAGAATCGTCAAAAAATCTCTCGAACTAACGATCAATTACAGCAAGGCTGCAGAATGTATGCTTAGTATTTTCAAAGTCAATAATTTTTCTATACACCAGCAATGAACAAGTGGAATTTGAAATTAAAAACAGAATACTTTACATTAGCTCCCCCTAAAATGAAATATTTATGTAAATCTAACAAAATATGTGCAACATCTACATGAGGAAAACAATTCTGATGAGACGATACCAGAATAACTAAATACAGATATTCTGTGTTCACAGAAAAATTCAACACTGTCAAAATTTCAGTTCTTTCCAACTTGATCTATGGATTCACCGAGAGCACAATCAAAAGACAAGCAAATTATTTTCAATGATATTGACAAACTGATTCTAAAGTTAATACAGAGAGGCCAAAGACCCAGAGTAGTCAACACAATATTGAAGAAGAAGATCAAAGTTGGAGGACTGACAAGATCCAACTTCAAGACTTAGTATAAAGCAACAGTAAGCAAGACACTGTGGCACTGGTGAAAGAACAGACCAAGAGGAGAAACGAAACAGATAGAGAGCCCAGAAACAGATCCACATAAGTACAGTTAACTGACAAAGGAGTAAAGATAAAATGGTCCGGAACAACTGGACATCCACATGCAAAAAAAAGAATCAAGATTCAGACCTATACCTTTCATAAAAATTGACTCAAAATGCATTGCAAATCTAAATGCAAAGCTTAAAATTATAAAGCTACAGAAGACAACTCACACAGAAGAAAATCTAGATGACCTTGGGTTTGGCAATGACTTGTTTTTTTAATTTAATTTTTTTCATTTTGGGGGGCTACAGTGGATCTTAATTGCAGTGCTTGGGCTTTTCCTCTCTAGCAGCAGTGAGCAGGGGCTACTCTAGTTGTGGCAAGTGGGCTTAGCTGTCCCCAGGCACATGGGATCTTAGCTTCCTGACCAGGGATCAAACCTGGGTCCCCTGCAGTGGAAGCACAGATTCTTAAGCCCTGAACCACCAGGAAGTCCCTGGCAATGATGTTTTAGATACAATAGCAAAGGTACAATCTATGAAGAGAAATAACTGATGAACTAGACATTAAAATTAAAACTTTCTGCTCTGCAAAAGACACTGTCAAGAGGACAAGAAGACAAATCACAGTTTGAGAGAAAACATTTACAAAAGACACATCTTAAGACTTCCCCGGCAGTCCAGTGGTTAAGACTTCCACGCTTCCACTGAAGGGAGCACAGGTTCCATCTCTGGTAGGGAACTAAGATCCTACATGCCTTGCATGCCATGTGGCATGGCCAAAAAAGAGACAAGTCTGAAAAAGGACTGTTATCCTAAATATACAAAGAACTCTTAAAGCTCAACAAAATAAACAAGCCAATTTAAAAATGGACCAAAGACCTGTTAACAGACACTTCATCAGAAAGATAGACAGATGGCAAACAAGCATATAAAAAGATGCTCCATATTATGAGTCATCAGGGAAATATAAATTAAAACAAGGTACCATCTCATATCTATTAGAATGGTCAAAATCAGGAACAGTAACAACCCCAAATACTGTTGAAGATACAGAGCAACAGGAACTTTTATTGATTGCTGATGGAAATAATACAGCCACTCTTAAAAATAGTTTGACAGTTTCTTGAAAAGCTAAACATAGTCTTACCATATAATTTATCGATCATGCTCCTTGGTATTTACCCAAAGAAGCTGAAAACTATGTCCACACAAAAACCTGTACACGGATGCTTGTAACAGCTTTATTCATAACTGCCAAAATGCAGAAGCAACCAAGATGTCTTTCAGTGGATGAATGGATAAGTAAACCAGACAATGGACTATAGTTCAGTGCAAAAAAGATATGACCTATCAAGCCATGAAAAGATATGGAAGAAACTCAAATGCATTTTACCTAAGTACAAGAAGCCAATATGAAAAGACTACCTACTACATGATTCCTACTACATGATGTACTAGAGAAGGCAAAACTATGGAGACAGTAGTAAGATCACTGTTTGCCAGGGGTTAGGAGCAGATCTGTACAGGCAGAGAGAGCACAGATGATTTTTAGGGCAGTGGAACTACTCTGCACAGTACCATGTCGATAGCTATGTATCGTTATACACTTATCCAAACCCACAGAACTTACGACACCAAGAGCGAACCAGGATGTAAACCATGGACTTAGGGTGTCTGTGTAGGTTCATCAGTTTTTACAAATATACCGCTCTGGTAGGGAATGTTGATAATGGGGAAAGCTCTGCACATGGAAGGGGAGGAGACGTGGGAAATCTCTACAACTCACACTCAAGTTTATTGTGACCCTAAGACTGCTCTTAAAAATAAAGACTACTGAAAAACAACAACAAATGAAACTATCAAATCTCTTCCTAGATTTGTCAAAATAAAACTAAATGGGCAAAATATTTTATCATTATTATGCCCATCTTATGTGATACTATTACAAAAAATTTTTTCCTGAACAAAAAATTCCAATCAGTAACAATGAAACTCTTCAGAGAAAAATTAGTGGGTTATAAAATGCTGAAAATGTCTTTAATGCAGTTTCATTCTAAAAAATTCCACTTGACATTAAAAAAAAAAATAGGTTTCCTGAGACACAAATGATACAAAGGGAATAATTTACAAAATTGCAAAATTACAGCAATTACTGTAACTGACTCTTATGTCCACAAATTTTTTGGCAGATATTTTCTAGTATTTGTTATCCTCAACTATTCACTGGAATGTGTAACATTACCTACTGTAGTTCACAATAAAAAAGGGTTATCATCAACTGAACTCCAATTTTAAGTCACTTTCAAGATTTTGTGATTTTTAGAGCAGGAATCTAGGAGGAAGTATAATTTATAAATGAAATCATTTATTCAGACATAACTGCCTCATTCTCAATAAAGTCTTTTTTTTTTTCAATAAAGTCTTAATTATGCATTCGCAAGCAATGAGCTAAGAGTTGAGGACATTAAAATAAATGGCCTATCAATGAAAGGTAAGCGTCAAAAAGGAAAACACTACATTCAAATAATTATTTCAGAACCAGATATAGCTTAAAGTTGCTTTGTTTTTACTCTTATTCTCTTTTTCAACTTTTTACTGTTGTTGCACTGGGCCTTCATTGCTGCATGCAGGCTGCTCTGTCATGGTGCACGGGCTTCTCAACTGCAGTGGCTGGCTTCCCTTGTTGCAGAGCACAGGCTCTAGGAGTGCAGGCTTCAGCAGCTGCAGCATGTGGGCTCAGCAGTTGTGGTACACAAGTTAACTGTTGTATGACATGTAGAATTTTCCCCAACCAGGGATCAAACCGGTGTCCCCTGCATTGGCAGGCAGATTCTCATCCACTGTACCATCTGGGAAGTCCTTGTGTTTCCTCTTTTAATCTTGGATTCAACAAAATGAAAATTTGAGGAATGTAATTAAAGTCCCTTTCTCTAATCATTTTACCACCTAAAATATTCCACCAAACTCAAGATTGAATCACTTCTCTGGAAGAAGTATGTGGATACATTTAGTTGACACAGGAAAGGTTTAATCAATAAGCTAGACACCGGCCTTGTTGTTCAACTGCTCAGTCATGTCTGACTCTGCAACCCCATGGACTGCAGCATGCCAGGTTTCCCTGTCCTTCACCATCTCTCAGAATTTGCTCAAACTCATGTCCGTTGAGTTGGTGGTGCCATCCAACCATCTCATCCTCTGTCATCCCCTTCTCCTGCCTTCAATCTTTCCCAGCATCAGGGTCTTTTCCAGTGAGTCAGTTCTTTGCATCAGGTGGCCAAAGTATTGGGAGTTTCAGCTTTGCATCAGCCTTTCCAATGAATATTCAGGGTTGACTTCCTTTAGGATGGACTGGTTTGATCTCTCTGCAGTCCAAGACTCTCAAGAGTCTTCTCCAACACCATAGTTCAAAAGCATCAATTCTTCGATGCTCAGCCTTCTTTATGGTCCAACTCTCATATCCACACATGACTACTGGGAAAACCATAATAGCTTTGACTAGACAGACTTTTGTTGGCAAAGTAATATCTCTGCTTTTTAATGCTGTCTAGGTTGGTCAAAGCTTTTCTTCCAAGGAGCAAGCGCCTTTTAATCTAATGGCTGCAGTCTGCAGTGATTTTGAAGCCTAAGAAAATAAAGTCTCTCACTATTTCCATTTTTTCCCCATCTATTTGCCATGAAGTGATGGGACTGGATGCCACGATCTTAGTTTTTTAAATGTTGAGCTTTAAGCCAATTTTTCACTCTCCTCTTTCACCTTCATCAAGAGGCTCTTTAACTCCTCTTCCCTTTCTGCAAGAGTGGTGTTATCTGCATATCTGAGGTTACTGATACCTCTCTGAGCAATCTTGATTCCAGCTTGTACTGGAATTAACTTGGTCTTAAGTTCTATACACTGAAGGTGGAAGTAACTTTGTTAATTCAAATATACTGTCATCTAGAAATGAAGTCAGGCGGAAAGAAAGCAGCACTTAAGCTCTAGATTGTTTACCCCTCTGACACTTCATTGAATAAGTAATAATGAACATCCCTTTCTAAGGATCTTTGGAAAGTCAAAGATTTCGACAGACTGAAAACATAGGTTTAGATATTTGGTGAAAAACTATATAAAAAGTTACAAATGTGGATTAGAAAGCAAAAGGAATGTGATTAATATTTTAACAAACATATTCTAAGTGACATGATTAAATAAGCAATAGGACCTTCTCAAGGCTTTATATACAACTTATGAAATTGCACACATTTTATGAAAATACCATCATTAACCAAAATATTTTTAGTGCTCCTCTTTTGGAATTTCCTCTAGAGCTTTGGCATATTCTTCTGAAAAACTGTTCATCCGATAAACATTGACTCATCACCTCGTTTATGCTCTAACTCCGTACTGGTAACAAATGTTTGGCATCTGAGGTAGATAGACTCTTTGAAAAGAACTATCCCAGATCATCCTGGCGTAACTTAGGTGATTAGGTTAATTAATATAATTATTATGATTTTAAAAAATGAAATGTTAGAACCTTAAATGCATGTTGCTAAAATCAAAGAAGCCAGTCTGAAAAGGCTGCATAGCGGGATTCCAATCATATGACATTTGGATTAGGTAAAACTATAGAGAAAGTGGATAGATCAGTGGTTGCCAGGGAAGAGGAGGAGGGAAGCATAGGGAATTTGGGGGGCAGTAAACTACTCCCTATGATACTGCAATGGTAGATACACGATATTACACATTCAACGATCTCTCTCTCTCTCTCTCTCTCTATATATATATATATAAGAGCTGTATAACAAAGAGTGAACAGTAACGTAAACTGTGGATTTTATTTAATATTGGTTCATCAACATTGGTTCACCAATTGTAACAAATGTGCCACACCAATGCAAGACGTTAATAGGGAAAACCAGGCAGTAAGGGAGACTATGAGAATTCTCTACTTTCTACTCAATTTCTCTATAAACTAAAGCAGCTTTAACAGTCTATTACAGGCATACCTCATTTTACTGCGTTCTGCTTTGCCTCACTTTGCAAACACTGCATTTTCTTTCAGCAACCCTGAGTTGAGCAAGTCTTTCAGAACCATTTTTTCCAATAGCATTTGCTCACTTCCTATCTCTGTGTCAGGTTTCGGAAATTCTCACAACAGTTTAAACCTACTCATCATTTGTTGTTATAATCTATGATCAATGATCTTTAATGTTTTGGGATCCATGGAGTCACAAAGAGCTGGACACAACTTAGCAACTGAACAACAATAAAACTGCAGTCATGTAAGACAACGAACTTGATAAATGCTGTGTGTTTTGACTGCTCCACCAACCAGCAGGTCCCCTATCTCTCGCCCTCTCCTCAGGCTTCCCTATTCTCTGAGACACAATGTTGAAATTAAGCCAATTAATAACCCCTACAATGGTTTCTAAGTGTTTAAGTAAAACGAATAGTCCCAAGCCTCTCATTTTAAACTAAACGCTAGGAAGGATTAAGCTTACTGAGAAAGACATGTTGAAAGCCAAGACAAGCTTAAAGGTAGCCTTCTCGTGTTAGACAGTCAGCCAACTTGTGAATGCAAAGGAAAACTTCTTGAAGGAAATTAACAGTGCTATTCAAGTGAATTGAATGATTAGAAAACAAAACAGCCCTATTGCTAACACGGAGAAAGTTTTAGTGGTCTGGATAGATCAAACCAGGCCACAATATTTCATTAATCTAAACCCTAATCCAAAACAAGGCTCTAACTCTTTTCAATTCTATGAAGACTGAGAAAGGCGAGGAAACTGCAGAAGGAAAGTTTAAAGCTAGCACAGGATGGCTGATGAAGTTGAAGCAAGCAAGCCATCTCTAACATAAAAGGATAAGGTGACGGAATAAGTGCTGACTTAGAAGCTGCAGCAATTCATTCAGAAGATCTACCTAAGTTCATTAATGAAGGTGGCTATGCTGAACAACAGATTTTCAGTGAAGGAAAAAAGTAACCTTATTCTGGAAGAAGATGCCATTAAGGACTTTCACAATCAGAAGTAAGAGGTCAATGCCTGGTCTCAAAGGACAGGCTGACTCTCTTGTCAGTTGGGAGCTTATACAGACTGAAGTTAAAACCAGTGTTCACTTACCATTCTGAAAATCCTAGGGCCCTTGGGCTCCATAAAAGGAACAACAAAACCTGGATAACAGCACATGTATCTACAACTTAGTTAGCCCACTGTTGAGACCTACTGCTCAGAAAAGAAGATTCCTTTCAAAATATGACTGCTCACTGACAAGTCACCTGGTCACCCAAGAGCTCTGATGGAGATGGGCAATGAGATTTATTTTATTTTCATGCCTGCCAATACACCATTCATTCTGCAACCCAACGATCAAGGACTAATAGCTACCATAAGAAGTGATTCCTCTGATAGGTCTGGGCAGCCAAGTGCACACTGAAAATCTCTGGAAAGGAGTCACTATATAGATGCTATTTAAAACATTCATGATTTACGAGAAGAGGTCAAAATACCAACATTAACAGGAATTTGGAAGAAGTTGATGCCAACCCCCATGGGAGATTTCAGTGAAGAAAGTAACTGCAGATGTGGTGAAAATAGCAAGAGAACTAGAGTCAGAAGTAAAACCTGAAGATGTGACTAAGTTCCTGCAATTTCATGATAAAACTTGGAATGGATAAGGAGTTTCTTCTTATGTATGAGCAAAGAAAAGTGGTTTCTTGGGGTGGAATCTACTCCTGGTGAAGATGCTGTGCAGACTGTTGAAATGACAACAAAGGATTTAGAATATTACATAAGCTTAGTTGATAAAGCAGTGGCAAGGTTTGAGAAGATTTACTCCAACTTTGAAAGAAATTCTGTGGGTAAAATGCTATCAAACAGCATTGCATGCTACAGAGAAATCATTAGTCAAAGGAAGAGTTAACTGAAGGGGCAAACTTCATTGTCTTGTTTTAAGAAATTGCCAGTCACCATAATCTGCAGAAACTACCACCCTGATCATTCAGCAGGCATCAATACTGAGGCAAGACACTTTACTAGCAAAAAACAATCACGACTTGCTGGAAGCTCAGATGGTTAGCATTTTTCAGCAATAAGTAATTCTTTAATTATGGTATGTACATTTTTAAAGACATAATGCTAAGAAACTATAGTATTCCTATAGTGTACTCATAACTTTTACATGCACTAAGACACCAAAAAGTTCATGTGATTTGCTTCACTGCAAGGTGTATTATGGTGATCTAGAACAAAATCTGAAGTATGCCTGTAATTGAAAAAGAAGAAGTATTACTAGGAATAAACTTGAGTGCTTCAAATCATCTACAGAGTAGAGCTTTGAAGGTAACATCCAAGTACCCACTATAACATCTGTATCCTTCTACTGTGTGTTTGAAAGTAGAGACACATCATCTAACATAAACCCTTTAACCCAGGAAATCCCTGGTAGTCCAGTGGCTGGAACTCAGTGCTCTCGCCGCCAGGTCCTGTGTTCTAATCCTGGCTGGAGAACTAAGATACTGCAAGCTGCAAGACATAGCCAATAAATAAACAAAGCAAGCCTCTATCCCAAGGGCTGCTAATTCCCACCTTTCTACCACAGGGCACTCTGCTCTCTCTCAATCTGAAGTATGATTCTCCTTTTTATCTGCCCATTTCTAATCAGTCCTTCAAGACCAACGCAAACCTCATACACCCTCGATGAAATTTTCTGGACTATTCAGTCCTCTTTGGGAACTCTCACTTGTCTATACCAACAGGATGGCACAATATTCAACACCTTATTATACACATTTTAAATGTTTCAAAATTATCTCATATAACCTTATTCCTCTATATTAGATTTCAAATTCTCAAGGAGTTAAGAGTTTGTCCAAATCCTAGCAATGCTGAGAACGGAACAGATACAACAACACAAATGCCCAAAGGCCAAGTTCAGTGTCTAACAGATAATCTGTACTAAGAAGGAAGTGAAATGTGTTGCAGCTTTACTGAAACATCTAAATTATTAAATATCCTGTAGCCACTAAGAATCACAACACAGTTACACATTCATTGACGTATGATCTAAGAGAGGCTTCAGAGCAACTAAGCCTAGTGCACCACAACTACGGAGCCTGTGCTCCAGAGCCCACACACCACACCTACTAAAGCCTAGGTGCCCCAGAGCCCACGCTCTGCCACAGAAGCAATCGCAGTGAGAAGCCGGCACACCATAATGAAGAGTAGCCTCTACTCAGCACAACTAGAGGGAAACCTGCACAGCAACAAAGACCCAGCACAGCCAAAAATAAATAAGTAAAAAGAAGAAATAATATACTGATAAGAAAAAGGTTATAATATTTGTACAATGACTAAATTTCTGGATTTAGATATTTATTTTAGGTGTATGTACAAAAATATCCTCAGGAATTGTATATTAAAACTATAAAGTAATAGCTATCATTGGATAGTGGAAACTACGTTTATAAAACCAAAAAATATGCAGCAGTTAACTTCTTTGCTTTCAAAAAAATTTTTAAAGGGAATAATAATATTTATGATATAAAGTTTAAAGATCGGTTGTAAAAATGTATATAGGGTATAATCCCAATTAATAAAAATAAAAATGGAAGAATATATGTCAAATTGATAATAGTAATCTATAGCTGATGCTTGCACAATCCTATTTTGGCTGTTTAATTTCAATTTTTATATAATAAAAAGATATTACCTTTAAATTATCAAATATAAATACTCCTAAAATGTGATTTAGAGAAGCACTTCCTCAAAGTAAGAGAAGGCGGAAGGAAGGGAGAAAGGGCACATCTGTAGAGCTAAGAAAATAAAAAGCAGGAAAGAGACAAAGGTGATGCCCATCCTTTAGCACCTGTAGTCTGAGCATCTATATCCCAAGATGAACTAAAAAGAATCTGAGAATGGAAATTAAAACCTGCTTGTACAAGAAATACAAGGAAAAATCTAAACCGAGGGATCGCATTAAGGTATAAACCTCCCCAAAATTACACTCAGAACAGACTCTGATAACTTAATGTCACCAGAGCATCCATCTTCACCCCATCCTGGTCCACAAAGGTATCCCCAAATCTATTTTCAGTACAGGATTATTATTGTAATAAAGAGTCACTTGGTATAACTTTGCTTAGAGCCTATCCTCTCATTTTTTTAAACCCATGTGAAAATATGGATTTAATTATTCTATTATATGCATATTATTTTTATAGGACTTTATATTGTTTACCATGCTTGAATAGGTACCTGTCTCTGAACAAGAAAATTCCCCTAATAACTGCAAATTATGCAGGCAAAACTTATCCAGAAGTTGTCAGACTTATTGTATAAATAGATATGGACAAAGGAAGGAAATGCCCAGCCAACAATACTAACAAAGAACAGCAGAATAAAGTCTAAATTCCCTGGCGTGACAGTCAGATCTATCACAATTGGTCCATATCATTCTTACTGAGTGTTCTCCATTCACTCCCAACTATGAATTTGCTGCACATCAGTATTTCCTCAGTTAGAACATATCCCTCCCTCTTTCCAACAATGATAACCAACGTGTGGGCCCTGGCACCTAAACAAATGTGGAGTCATATCCAAGTTTGCCAGTATAACCTTTGGGCAAGTCACAACTTCTCTGAGGCTCAACTTCCTCATCTTGTAAAATGAGGGGAAAAAAATTTTTTTTTGTTTAAATCTATGTTGTGAGCTAACGCGAAGATGAGGAAATAACGCACAGAAAGCCCCCAGCACAGTGCTGGGCACACAGTACACACACAATATAATGCTATTATCTCCTGGTTCTGGGCCTTCCTTTATCCAGAATGTTCGCGTGTCCCCTCTGCACTCGGGAAGTCCTCATTAGTCAAGCCACCATATAGAAAGCCCTCCCTGACTCCCTTATAGAACTGGTGGCTCCCTTTTCTGAGCTAGTTCAGTACTTTGTTCTTTTCTCCATCATAGTTTTTATAACATCAAATTGATAATTATCTGCTACGGACTGAGTGAGTATACTTCCCCAACATCCCTATGTGGGTGGGGACCATCAACTCCAATGTGATATTAGAAGATGGGGCCTTGGGGAGGAGATTAGGTCACAAGGCTAGAGTCCTCGTGGATGGGGTTAGTGTTCAGATAAGAAAGACCCCAGAGATCTCTCTCATCCCCTTCCACTGTGTCAGGACAAGTGAACTAGAAAGCAGGCTCTCAACAATGCAGATTCTGCTGCAGCCTTGATTTTGGACTCACAGCCTCCAGAACTGTAAGAAATAAACTTCTGTTGTCTATAAGCCACCCAGTCTATGATACTCTTGTGATAGCTGCCTAAACTAAGACAGTTTTTTTTTTAAACCCCCAAGAGAAGAAGTTCCTTAAAGATGGGTGATAATGGATGATGTGACTCACTGTATCAGCTAGCACTGTGCCTGGGGCACAGAGAAGGCTGGCCAATGTTTTTGAGTAAACCAACTGAAAAAGAACCTACAAAAGTGCTGTACCCCCCAAGGGAGAGCAGTGACAAAGGCAAATGCTGAAGAAAGGCTGCTGCGGCTAAGGCGCTTCAGTCGTGTCCGACTCTGCGCGACCCCATGGATGGCAGCCCACCAGGCTCCCCGTCCCTGGGATTCTCCAGGCAAGAACACTGGAGTGGGTTGCCATTGCCTTCTCCAATGCATGAAAGTGAAAAGTGAAAGTGAAGTCGCTCAGTCGTGCCCGACTCATAGGGACCCCATGGACTGCAGCCCACCAGGCTCCTCCGCCCATGGGATTTTCCAGGCAAGAGTACTGGAGTGGGGTGCCAATGCCTTCTCCAAAAGAAAGGTTAGGTAGCATGAAAATAGAAAAGAAGCTGTCACGTTTGGCAGTTATGAGGCTACAAGCAAACTTAGCAAAATCGATTTTTAAAAAGTAGTGAGACTGAGCAGTGAGATGGGAATTGGCAGGTGAAAACAAGGCGTTTAGGTTGAGCAATTAAGGAAGAAAAAGTAAGTTGAAAGGTGAAGGAGAATTAAGGGAACACTCCTTAATGGCAAGATGAGAGAGAGAGGTTGAATATATAAGAAAGAGGAATAAAATTAGCAAGATTCTGAATAGTAATCAGGATAGAGCTGAAGGGCAGGCGGGAGAGAGCAACACTCAGCTGGAGTTAAGACTGAGGCTGACAGACAACTTCAGTTTCAGGAGTAGTCTGGGAATACCAAATACTTTTTTGTATGGAACAGATGATCTCTGAAGACTTTTCCAGTTCAAAACATCCAGTTATGTAATTTTCAAATGCCAATAAAAAACCTCTAAAATCCATCCAACTGTTTTCCTTTTCTACTATTTCTATCCTAGCCATCAGTATCATTATCAACTCTTAAACACGCATTCTCAGTTCTAGACCTTTCTCTGCCTCATTACTTGGACTTCACAGATTAGGTTATCGGATTTATGGTTATGCGCTCCCCAAGTGGCGCAGTGGTAAAGAGACTGCCTGCCAGTGCACGAGATGCAAGAGGCGCGGGTTTAATCCCTGGGCCAAGAGGGTCTCTTGAACGAGGAAATGGCGATCCACTCCACTAGTCTTGCCTAGAAAATTCCATGGACAGATGAGCCTGGCAGGCTACAGTCCATGGGGTTGCCAAGAGTCAGACACTGAGCTCACACACACACACACATGCATACAGATACAGAGAGACACATAGATGTACATGTATGGGCATACAGACACACACACACCACACACTGTAACACTTGCTTAGAAAGTTCAATTTGCTCCTAAGCAACTAGTATGTTACGGAACAAGTTGAGCATAACCCAAATTTCACATTTGCTTCTGTGCAACTGCAAGAAACATTAGCTAAGTAGAGAAAACACAACTCAGCTGCAAAGAAACTCACAAAATACACAGCACAAGCTTCCACCATGCAGCCAGGTTCACTGCATGTGTTGTGAGCCACACTCTTCCGAATCTGGTGTTACATTTTCAATCCACCTTCAGATGACCCTTCTTCCATCACTTCACAAATCTCAACCCTTTTGAGACCCACTTCTATAAGCAAACTCCAGTGCTTTTACAAAGTCATGTCATATTAATTTGAGTACTTTTATTTTTCTTAACCATTTAACATGCATAAAATTGCACTAGTCCTTACAAGGTTTCTGTCTTTTCACATGTCACTGACAAAGTTTTTGAGTGTTATTCCCCTAAACTCCATTTTTCCATATGCCCTGTGGTTTTTAATCATGTGACTTCATACCATGTTGAGTTTTATGAACTTATAGGCTGAGCTACAGCTTACACGCACTTGTAATTACTACAGTTCTACTCAATTTCCCACCAAAATCAAAGGCAATAGAGATTAAAAAAAAAATCTCTGGGCATCCTTCACAATTACCTGAAGGTGCCCATACCTATAAGATGCTTTGAATGACCCAAACACTTTTCTTGAATGGTTCAGGAAATACAATATATGAAAAGAAATAAATAGCTGTTTAACAGTAGGGTCTTTTCCCAATAAAGCAATGCTTAAATATTTTAATATCAAATAACACAAACATATCTGTTCCTAAAGACAGAAGTACCTTGGTGGTTGTCCGAGGCTGGAAGAAGCGTAGAATGGAGAGTTATTGTTTAACAAGTATACAGTTTCAATTTTATAAGATGAAAGAGTTACGGGGATGGCTAGTGGTAATTTCTGCACAACAATCTGAATGTATTTAATAGCACTGAATAAAAATGATTTAAGATCTTATGTATGGTATTTTACCACAATTTTTTTTAAGAAAATCCATCCTTATTTTTGAAGAATAACACCATAAAATGAAAGACTAAATATACACACAAATCTGTATAGTGTGGTTCCATTTTTCATGGAGACAAAAGATTAGAAACAAATAAAATGTATAAGATAAGAAGTGATAGGTTTCACTATCTTCTTTTGTATTTACACAGGAGAACTACAAAGAACACATTACTTTTTTTACACAGTTTTTACCAGCAGGAGAAAAAAAAATAAGTTTATACAAATTTGGTTTGGATCAACTTTTGCTTGCATTACAGAATATCAGAAGTCTTGTCAAGAATTTGAGACTTAATGCAGCTTCTTTGACTATGTCAGCTAAAATATATTTTAATCATATTCGTCAAACACCATCTTCTGAATGTTAATTTTGCTCTTCATAACTCAGATTTCCATTCTTTTTAAATACTACTAAAAATATCCTGCAAAGAATTCCAAAAGTAATAGAAAAACCATTTCATACTTTACACAACCTGTAAATTTCTCAAACATATGCCCACAAATTTGCTGAATATTAAAAGGTATCTTTTAAAGTTAATTTTATTACAAAACTTGTTTTCAACTGTATTTCAAACTGATATTTTATTATTCTTATTTATCTTATTCAGTTAGTCTCTTACAATTTTAAAAAAAAGTCTGCAAACAAAATTTAGCTGTCACAGAACTGTAATCTACAACATAAGTGCTCTCCTACCTGCTCATTTCAGCAAAACTCTAAAAAGTATTCACTTTCAGAATACAACAGCCCTTTTTCTTTAAATTCAACTTATAAAGCAAATAAAACTATTATTGAAAAACAGTGTAACCCATACAACTCTGGTGAAGGAAATTTCTAAAGACTATCACAGAATAAATGTTTATTAACCAATTCATATGCTAAGTTTCTAACTCACTGGAGCTGTTTTTACCCTTTAAGTAAATAATTTTACTGTTTTTAAAAGTTAAATGTTCCTCTAACTTCATTCTGACATGGAGCCTGGTATATCTGTAAGTAACCTAAGGAGACTGTAATACATGGCTGACGCTCAACGGTAACACCAGTCTGTATGCAGCTATAAACAAAAACGCATATGACTTACACCAAAAGCTGCCTCAGCAATAAGCAAATATGTTAAGAATCAACTGGCTAGTTACGGATGCCAACAGGTCAAATATGTAAGAGTAGTAAGGGAAAGACTTCACTTGAGAATATCCTAATGAGATGGACAAAACCTATTTCAAAGGTTTGAACTAATTATTAAACATTTACAAACATACACTTTCCCTTAAAGAATACAAAAAAGAAAAATGAGTCAATGTAAAGTTCAAATTACACATTAAGTATTAGAGGTTTTTTCTGTAGGCGAGGCTTCTTCAAGAAGCCAGGCAGACAGAACATTTTGTACTAAATACATGACATTATATAAATGTTTAAGAAACTTTCAATTTCCAAGTATCTCAAGTTGCCTGTTAAAATATCTCTAAAGTTCTTAATTAAGTGTTAAAAGTAAGAATGTTTAACATCCCAGTAAGAAATTTCCATTAGACATCAACAACTACTTATCAATGTGTTAGACCTATATAATAACTATGATTTATCATTTAGTCATTCTTAAGCTTTTTCAGAAACATTATCTCACAGGACTATTAAATGAATGAATAAAATAATCAGCATCAATTTCATTTTACAGATCAGTAAGCCAGTATAGGGCATTTAAGTCAGTTCTTGAACTTCAGTACAAGAATCACGTGAGCATATGTTAAAATGAAGTCTCAGGTAACTCTTCCCCGAGGTAGATCTCAGAAATTTGCATTTTAAATAAATAACATAGGTGATAATGATACAGATACCCCACCCACAGCCACATCTTTTAGGACCCTGACTTAAGTAATAAATGACTAAAGTTTAATCGCCTAAAACTCCATGTTTACTCTAATCAAAGTTCCCAAATATTTTTTTGCAGATCTCCATGAAAGATATGTAAAATTTTAAACAAGTTGAAAATACTACATTCAGTAAAATTATGTACCTCTTATACTAAATTCTAGTAAAGAAAGTGGTAGTAGAGGTCTAAGTTTAAGAAACTAAAAACAGAAGATTCTACAATTTTATTTTCCTCTGTGAAATGCAGGGAAAGCAGATAGTATATTAATTTAATAACTTCTCCTGTTGAATACTGCTGTACTTTACTGAGTAGGGAGCTAAAATCTACCACAAATACCACAGGTTCTATGAACATAATAAAAAATTAAGATGAAAATGTAAAAGCACTTAGAGCACAACTTTGTGAACATACTAAAAACCACTGATGTACACTTTAAAAAGGTGAATTTCATGATATATAAATTACACCTCACTTTTTGAAAAGAAAAAAGTGTTGGAAAATTTCAAACTCTAATATTCCCAGTAATTTTAAACTTCTAAGATGTCAGCACCACTACTAAAGAGCATAATTATGTTCTGACCCGTATCACATGTGCTGTAACCAGTGGAGAAACAATGAAGAGCGTTTGTAAGGCCACTAACTTGACAAAAATTTTAAATAAAAATTTTAATGCCACTGTTTATGTATTTATTTGCTCTTGAATTTTTCCAATAAAGTCCCACTTCATCTGTCTTTTATAAAATGGTCATTTTCAAATTCTACAGTAATTTATTAGCTTCTTATAAAATAATCTTTGTATTTCTTAAACTGGGTATATACTTTTACAACATAGTGAAATATGATAAAATGGTTCTTAAGAACCAGGCTTTGAAGACAGACTCTCTTTCTCCCCTCAGGCAAGTAACTGGCCCTTTCTGTCCCATTTTCCCATAGGGTGGTAGTAAGAATTAAATGCACCAAAACATATAAGGCGCTGAAATCAGTGCCTGGGTGCTTAATAAACATACCATATGTATCATCTGCTTTAATTACATCATTATTATTTTCATGGAAAAAGGCCTCTCAGCTTAGAAAACTCACTAAAAATTCTGATAATACTAAAATTTCAATTTCTCAGTGAGCTCAACATTTAGAAAGGCTAGGACTAAAATCTTGTTAAGAAACCTCAGTATTTACCCTGCATCTACTCTACTCACCAGTCCAATTTTCTCCAGCTCTGAATCACTATTAGTCCTTCCCCTGACTCATCACATTGAAAGGTAGACAGTCTAGAAAATAATGGGCATACCAAAAGGTATTTCTTAAGCCTCCTGGATTTATAAGACTTACTAAGGGGAACTTGTCCTATATAATGGTCAATAAATATGCTGAATAATTGCGACTTAAATTGTGTTCACTTAGAAGAGTTTCTATATACCAAATGTTCCTTCAAACTATGGAGTAGGTGTTATAATCCCATCTTGACTGAAAAACAAAGTATCACTTAAGTAAAATCAAAGATCCACACTTTCTGACTGCTAGCCAAAAGCAGATTTGTATTTTGCTGATGATTCAGTGTTCAAAATTTTGCTAAGCAAACTACAGACTACAGGGTTAGAAGCAAAATCTGCGCCTACAAATTTGCCCTTAATTTCTATTCAATTTCATACTTTCATTGTTTTCCCCATTTATATGTTTAAATCATTTAAGATAAACCTCTAATAAAAAGTTATTGAAAAAAATCTAGAGAAATAAGCTAAGTAATGCAAGATTTATTAACTCTTAAAAACTCCTTTTTCCCTAGACACACACGTACACAAAACCAAAAGCTTTTAAAATACTACTCTACCATTTATTCACTTCCCATGTGATTTTGAGTCATTTAAACTCTCTAAGCCTCCATTTTCTCCTTTGGAAATGAGTATGAAAACAGTAACTATAACTACGATTGCGGATTGCTATGAGCATTAATTAAGACAATACATAAAACACTTTAGCTGACCACAATGAAAACAGTTATGTTTCAATAAATTTTAACTTTTATATTTAAATCCAAACTTTAGTATCATTTGACCTCTATCTGAGACTTCCCAGGTTGGCAGAAGCAGTAAAGAACCTGCGCGCCAGTGCAGGAGACCTAAGAGACTTGGGTTCAGTCCCTGGGTCAGGAAAATCCCCTGGAGAAGGAAATGGCAACCCACTCCACTATTCTTGCCCGGAGAATCCCATGGACAGATGAGCCTGGTGGGCTACAGTCCACCGAGTCGCAAAGAGTTTTCATGACTGAAAGCGACTTAGCCCTAGATCTCTATCTATTGAAAGATTATATTTTCTATGAAAACCACCTCTGTTAATCCATTCATGCACACCTACCCAATGGCAATAACCTCACAAGCACTCTGAAAACGTGGGTATAAGTGTCAAGGAAGCTTTCCCCAACTAACCCTCTTGAGTTAGGTACCCTGCTCAGGAAATAGCCTGTACTTAACAACATACTACTTAATACAGTTCCCTGTATTACTTAAGAACCCTCTTGTGAGCAAGGCCTGTGTCCTATTCATTTCTGCATCCCTAGAATGAAACCCAATAATTCTAAATCCTGACTCACATGGGGAGCTTATAAAAATATTAATACCTGGACCCATACCATCCCAGACCCATTAAATGTAAGGGGTCAAGGAGGGAGAAGGCAAATAATCAGCAAAGGGGAAGCATTTTTTAATATCCTCACATAGTGTTGATATGCTGCCACAGCTAAGAACCACTGCACTTTGACATTTAAAAAACTATACAAACAGGTATATATGCATTTATGTATGAATTTATGTATAAACATATAAGTAAGAAATGTCTCAGTTCAAGACCCTCGACCTCAACAGCTACTCTTAGCCCCATCATCTCTTTCCTTTAAATAGACAACAGTTTTAATTAACAATTAGCTACATGCTGTGTTAAGATGGCTTTTAAACTGTTAACTCAGTGCCTACTTAAGTTTCTTCATATAATTATGCCTTCTTTTTAGATTACAGTCTTGCTACTTGAAAATATACACTGCCTTGTTCTTGTTTTCTTCAGAGTGCTTATGATAGTGCCTTGAACAGAGACACGTAATAAATGTGTGGCTAATCTAATAAACGTATAAAAAATAGCAGCAGTAAGTATGTTACATTCAAGGTATCCAATTCTGGCTAACAGAAAAGGTAGAAGTTTAGAGAAAAGTTTTTAAAAAAAACTCCTACGTAGTAAACAAGAGCAACTGAAGTTTATCTAGTTAATGACTATCCCTATATTTGCATTTATTATAGCCATCACAGGCAGTATCCCCCCACCACCTACACTTCAAGATTCTGAACTGCTTCCTTACTGAAACTATCTTCCATCTGCTTGTATCATCTTTATCTGCTATCAGGTTCTTTTGTAACAATTTTATAGTTACTCTGTAATCAGTAAAATAAGTTAATGAAAGTCATAACAAATGTTTTACAGATGCTTAACAAATACTTTTGAAGAAATTTAATGTTTATCAAACACTAAAACAGACTCTTTGCATACAAGTTACATGCTAATCTACTAATATAAACTTGGTTGGGAATACTGCCTGAAAATAAGAGATTAGTCATTCAACACTATATATATATATACACACATATATATAACTCTACTTTTGAATGTTGACTGATGATCTTTTTATATTTTATAATATTACAAAATATTTTATAATATTTTTATGCCTGAAAATTTTGTAAAATATTATATGACTTTTTAAAATAGTAGTGCTAAACTGTATTAAACAAGAAACTCCACAGCAACTGGTATTTACAATGTTGAAACTGCTAAGAGAAACAAATGGCACATGATTAACATAATCTGAAAGACTTTATTTTTTTAAAAACTGAAAATATGGGGAGGAGGAACTCAAGAAATATGCCTGCTAATTAGATACTGTGGTAAAACATTGCCACGTTTTGTTGGGTCCTACAGCATGAAACAGATAGAGCCATAGTCACCACAAAAAGAAAGCAGCACTCAATTCCCTATTCAATAAAAAAGGTTCAAAGTCCACAGACAAAAAAATGGTGCCCTGGGTTGTTTGTTTTTAAGGAAGATTAAATTTAGGAGTTGCCAACACCCGAACGAAAAACATTCCAGAGTATTAGACTCAATTGTAACGGGGAGTCATCTACATTCTCAGCACTGTGTTCCCTTACCCAAGACACGAATATTAACAAAGGATGTTTCTTAGGACCTCACAAGACACACCATACTTATTTCTGCCAGTAAACATTACCCTTGTTAAAAAAACAAACACAAAAAGGTATTGAGAAATAACAATTTTAGCACAACCAGCCAGACAAAAAAATGGAGTTTTAACATCTGCCAAGAGATCTCCCAAAATAAGATCCCTGTCAAATGAACAATGAGGAAAAGATTGGAAATGACAAATTATTTTATTTGGACCATCAGCTATATTTAAAAATAACGCTGAGGAATGTAACTTTTCCAAAGCCTTGTCTTCAGTTTCCCCTTAATCTTCATATTTTTAGCTTAAAAAAACCCTAGAAATTTGATTACCACTCTCATGAATTCCTTTTAAAGCAATTTAATGAATAACAGATCTTTTGTGCAAGTAGCAAACCACAGAGGACAGTTTTGCTGGCTGATAAAAATCTTCCTGAAACATGCATAAAAATATACCCTTCAAAGACAAACTGATTTTCTAGGTATGGAAATCATATTAAGACTCAAAAATTTGGTATGTTTGATACACACCCTAACTTATTGCAGATGTTTTTATCTGAACCACAATTAAAGTTGGTGAATTCTTACTATTTACTTACTGTGTGTCAAAGTTGAATAAATTAGAAGGCCAGGAGGAAAAAAAAAAAAAAGGTTAAAACCTTAGAGCCAATGAGCAAAAGATGCAACTACTTAGGGTGAAACAGGATTGTTGAATCACTTCCCCAAGCCGGTGAGTTACTATTAAAGCAACTAGAAACTTGTTTACGATTGTTTTGTTGAGTAGAGAAAAGTGCTGTTATACCATAAGTAAAAAAGTTTCACCAGGCATTCTAATGGGAAGATGCTGCTGTTGCCCACAGAAATGTTTCTCAGACTGCTCAAAAAATACCAAAAAAAAAAAAAATCAACCACCACTCCCCCTCCACCCCAGAAATTCCCAAACCTACCACAAATGTTTTCCAGAATACATAGGGTCAAATACTTCAACACATGGAGAGAGCAAAAGAACTGTGGGTTGCTACAGCGTTCCTATTGTCCAGAATACCACTCAGGAAAAAATTGTGTGCGTGTGCGTGTGTGTGTGTGCGCTCTATTTCCAACAGCTGGTGTGTATATATGAAGTAGTACATATGCTCGGTTAGATACACTTGTCTTGGGTCCACTGAAAGATAAAGCTGTCTGGGGTAGTGCTAAGGCCAAGTTTTCTTTACAGGTGCTATTAAACACTGCTAAGAGGGAAGAAGAGATAAACGATCCGATAACTTAAGACCGACACCTGGGAAACTAAATAGAGTACGTCGTCATCACCATTCACCAATTTTTCTAACTGATCAAGCAGAAACGAGGTAGGCAAGTTCTGAAGCCCCATGCTATCCTTCCACCAGTGAAAAGGCTCTGGTGTCTGAGATCTTAGCCAGGAAGCCTGAAAAGCACGTGTCCGACTCTGGGTCGGGGAACTTCCCAGGAAGCGTTTGTTGAGAGTAAAACTCCATCACCCCCTGCCTGCCTACTCAGAGAAACGCTAAGAAGTGCAGGCTCGAGGGGGAAAGCTCTGGGTCCCGGAGAGATGAGACCAGGAGGCGGCAGCCCTCCAGGGTCCGGCCGCGGCCCCGCCCTGCTCACCTCTGCGGCGGGGATGTTGACCACGCCGGTGGATCGCCGCTTCTCCCGCAGCTTCCTCTTCTCGATCTGTCCTTTGCCTTTCCTGGCGCTGGGGCCCGAGCTCTTGCCCTTCTCCGGGGCGCAGTCCCGCTCCTCCTCGCCGCCCCGGGCGGGCGCTGCCCCCGAAGTGGCGGCGGCGGCGGGGGGGGACTCGTCCTCCGGCCGCCGCGGGCCGGGGGCGGCGCGGCTCAGCGGCGCGGGGCCCACGGCGCAGTTCACGCCCCCGGGGCCGGGGGCGGCAGGTGCGGCGGCGGCGGGGCCGCCGCCCGGGAGGTTGTTGTTGAGCTCGTTGGCCGCCGCGGCGGCGGCCGAGGTGCCCAGGGCCCCCGGAGGGAGCTTCGCAGCCGCGTCGCCGGTGCCCCCGGCGGGGGCGGCCGCGCCCGGGGGATTCTGCTTGGCGCGCATCTTCTCGCGCTTCGCCTTCCACTCCTCCAGGAAGTCTGTGGTGCTGCCGCCGCCGCCGCCGCCGCCGGTCCGGTAGCCACCGGTCGCCATATTCCCAGCGGGGCCGGCCGGGCTCTCACCTCAGGCCGCCCGCCCCGACTCCGGCCGCCGCCGCCTCTTCCTTCCCGCCGCCCGGAGGAGGCGAGGGAACGACCCCCGGGCGCTGGGGCGGCCGCGCCTCCCGCCGGGACCGGCTGGTCTGCAGGGGAAACACAAAAGGGGGCGGGGAAGGGAAGCGTGAGGTCCTCGCCCGGCTCGAGGGTCTGCCCCGCGGCCGCGCCTCTCAGGGCCCTCCGCCCCGAGAGCGCCCCCACTCAGCCCCGCAGGCGAGGGCTCGCCGAGTCGCCGCCCCGCCGAGTTTCTCCGACGCACCTACACGGCGGGGCCCGGACGGTCGCAGCCCCTGGAGCGGGAGAGAGAGGCAGGGTCCCCGTGGCCGGCGGCCGCGGGGGACCCGAGCCAGACCCGCCACCTGTCGGCCCGTCGCAGCTCCAGCCCTCGCTCCGCTCCAGGCTGCCAGCCGCCGACACCCTCACCATCGCGGGGCG